>NW_004949263.1:199102-199833 GCF_000317375.1 Microtus ochrogaster | reverse complement strand
TTTGGAAGAGCAGGCAATGCTCTTAACCAATGAGCCATCTCTCCAGCCCCTTAAATAAATTATTTAAAAACAAAAACAAAAACAAACCGATGACCTGAGATCAATCCTGGAACCCATATGGTGGAAGGAAGGAACCAAATCCTGCAAGTTGTCCTCTGACCTCAGGCACACATACTGTGGTATCCACGTGCACAGACAATAAATAAATGTAGGAATAAAGTTTTAAAAAGAATAAAGTTGTTGCATGCCTTTTTGTGCTAACCACAAAAATTAACCTCCAAAGAGTCACATACCCAGTGTAAGAGCTAAAATTATAATACACGGAACAGAAAAAAAATTGTGAAATTTTTGTGATTTGGATTTAGAAATGGATCCTTAACAACACCCAAAGCACAAGAAGCAAAAGGAAAATCAGATGATCTGGACACCATCAAAATTAATACCTAACTTAAAATTGGGAGATTTGAATAGACAAGCTGCACAAATGGCCCCATCCCCATCAGCACATGGAAGGATGCTCTAAATCATTAGCCTCAGTCACAAACCACTTCAAATCACAGACCACAAGTGTTGGTAAAGACGGAGAAACTGCATCCTTTCCTATCATGGAAAACAGCCCGGCAGTTCCTCAGAAGGTTAAACCAAGAGCACACATAACCCCACAATTCCACTCCAGCAAAAGATGTGAAAGTACAACTACAGAAAAACCTGTACAAGATGACACAAGATCG
>NW_004949263.1:185930-198402 GCF_000317375.1 Microtus ochrogaster | reverse complement strand
GGCTTTGGAGCCTGTCCTGGAACTAGCTATGTAGACCAGGCTGGTCTCGAACTCACAGAGATCCGCCTGCCTCTGCCTCCCGAGTGCTGGGATTATAATAAGAGAAGAACTATATCTCAATAAAACTACTTATTTAGAAAGAGAGAAGAGAAGAAACTGAGGAAACCCAGAAGGCAGGGTCCCTTATTTTTTGTCCTTGCACAAAACCAACGGAAACAACAATTCTATTAAGTTAGAAAAGCAATCTGATTTAGCTTTTTTGTAAAAACCTATGGAATTAAATTTATAATATTTACATAAATAGAGTATTATGGTCCAGTCCCCATGAAGTCAATATTAAAAACAGAGAAGCATCAAGCTGAATATGGTGGTGCATGCTTTTAATCCCAGAACTTGGGAGGCTGAAACAAGCAAATGTCTGTGACTTTGAGGCCAGTCTGGTCTTTTAAGCTAGTTCTAGACCAACCGGGGGTACACAGTGAGACCCTCAAAACAAACTAACAAGTAAACAAACAAACTAAACAAACAAGCAAAAATCAACAAATAACAAAATGAGGAGCAGAATAAGATCACCTTTGACATACAAGTGTACCAGAAAGTCACAACTCCAAAACACCAAAACTGGAATGTCCTACTTCAAGATATATTAACAAACCAGAGAATTAGAAGAATTAAAAATGAAGAATTAGAAGAAAAACAGGAGTGAATAACAATGTCTTAACAGAGTCAGAAAGCATAAGAGAAAAGAAGATAATCAAAAAGGGAATGAAAAGACTCAATTCCAGCTCTTGGGAGGGTGGGGCAAAAGGACCATGAATTTGAGGCCAGCCTGGGCTATGTGTTAAATGTGATGCCAGCCTGAGCTACAGAGAGTTTATCTCAAAAAAAACACAAAAAAGGAACCCAAGAAGTAATGAACCTGGAGCAGGGCCGGCAGCTTAGGAACAACAGCTTGCTCTCTGTGGTTGCCGTAGGAGAGCCATTCTCATGCCCAGGGCGTCCTTGTGATTGATCTTCCGTGCAGTGTGGGACTAGGGCCAAAGGATGACTGCCCGGATCATGCCCATTACCTGGAGAGGCTATCGAGAGCCTGGATGAAGTGGTCTGTCCCTGAGCTATCCTTCTCAGGATTCTCCATCAGAGACATGGTGGCAAAGACTACGTCGCTGGCCAGGAACTTATGTTTGAACCCAAAATGAATGCTGAAAGTCTGCACACGCATGTCCTTCATCCTGTCAAGGGAGGAAGCAATGTGGCTGTCACTCTCAACTTGTCCAGATCAACAGATCACCCTACAGCTCCTCACAGGTCCCCAAGAATGTGACCAATGCTTAGAGGATGAGGTAGACTAGAACACCCAGCCCCTGCAGCCCACTGTCAGGACCTCAGTTCTTGGCCTAGGGATGAGTAGTACATACCCATCAGGCCTGAGGTGAGCAGGATTCCTGTCTATGTCCTAATGTTAGCTGGCCGGGCAGGAGCCCCCAGGCACAGGGCCTCAGTGGTGCCTGACTTCTGATTCCAGTAGTCTATCTACATCACAGTCCAAGGATTTAAAGATCTTACACATGCCAGGCGTGTGATGTACTCAGGAGGCAGAGGCAGGTGGATCTCTGTGAGTTTGAGTCTATCTCAACAAAAAAGAAGAAGAAGAAGAAGAAGAAGAAGAAGAAGAAGAAGAAGAAGAAGAAGAAGAAGAAGAAGAAGAAGAAGAAGAAGAAGGAAAGAAAGAGAAAAAGAAAAACTCTAAATATTAAGGGCAGTTTTAAAAAGTGCATTTTAGTTTATTTTTTAAAATAATTTTTGTAAAGTTATTATGTGAATGTGTGTCTATGTGCATATATGCTCAAAGAGACCAGAGGAGGATATAAAATCCCCCTGGAGCTGGAGTTACAAGTAATTATGAACCATCGGCCACGATGTCAGGAACTGAAACTCAGGTCCTCTGGAAGGGCAGTGCGCACTTTAAGAAAAAAAATATTTACTTTCATTTTATGTGCATTTGTGTTTTGCCTGTCTGTATTTTTTTTTTTTTATAAGAATGTTGGAAATCCAGGAACTGGAGTTACACACAGCTGTGAGCTGCCATGTAGGTGCTGGGAATTAAACCCAGGTTTGGTTTTTTTTGTTTGTTTGTTTTTTTATTTTTCGAGAGAGGGTTTCTCTGTAGCTTTTTGGTTAAACCCAGGTCCTCTGAAAGAGTAGTCAGTGTTCTTAACCACTGAGTCATCTCTCCATCTTTTCAGTCCAGGAAGAACTGAATTCAAGATCTCAGAACTTCAGAAACAGTCAAGTTTGAGTTAGACATAATAGTTTGTACATTCTTGGGGTTTGTTCTTATCTTTGCATCAGTCTAGGTGGACAGCAAAAGTAGAAGCCCTATCTTTAAGAGGCATAATCCAGAAAAGCATTTACCCAAATTTATTTGCAGATTCTTCAATCATTTCCCGCAAATTCTCCTTCAAGGAGACGTCCATGGACTGAAACTTCTGTTTCACTTGTTTCAGTGGAAGCCTGGAGAGAGCAAGCTGTGTGAGACTCAGACACCACCAGCAGGGAGGAGGCTTTATGGGGTCACGGTGCATGCCCGCCAGGGGTGCCCTGACACTGCATTCAGACCACATACCAGGACACGGAGGAGGAGCTGTACTGTACATCCAAGTAAGTCACAGCTACAGGGCAGGGCAGTCACTCACCCCATGTCTGCAAGGAATTCCTGGAGTCGCTTCTGCCCATGTACAGACCAGAGCTTGAACCTGGCTGCAGTGTAGCTGGTGTTGTACAGGCTTTCGTGGAGGGACCAGTGCTGGTACAGCGCCAGGCGGAGGCTGGGTCCAAGGTCAAGGAGCACATGTGGTACCCACTGCCCACTACCTGCTTGGAGCCACCAGTGGCTTATATCCTTCAGTTGGTACGGACCCACCCAGAATTCTTAATGGACAGCCCTGTTTGTGGGAACCTTTTGTTGGAGCATTTCTGGGTATCTATGTTGGGGGCTGCTTGAGAGCGGCAGAGACCAGAGCTGCCTGATTCATGGAGGGAGCACCTGAAGTTGAATCATTTCCTCCTTTTGCACCATGCACCATTTTCTCTCTTTGACAGACAAGATGCAGAGTTTGAAAGCCAGCTACTATGGTCACAGCCCCATATACCATGAGAAGCAGAATAAGCAGCCCAGGTCACTATTTTGGTCTGTTGCCACGGTCTGCCTACCCCAGCCCAACTCTCCCTGTTCTTAAAGCCCTTTCTCCATCCCTTCCTGAACTGGCCCTTCACCAACTACAGCCCCTTGAGTACACACGGACCCCATCACAGGGTCTCCTCTACAGGGATCAGGCTAACTCTGCAGTCTTGCTGGTGCCTTGCTACTGCTCCATTGGATACTTGGTGTTTCTTGTCCTCATCAGTGCCCTTCTTTCCCAGTCCTGGGGCCCAGGGACTGGGCAAAGCTGTCCACTTTGCTTCAGCTCTCAGTAGCCTCCCACATGACCCAGACACAATTTGTGGCCAGCAAATACACCATAAACACACTGCTTATAGGAGGACAGGGGCAGCTCTATCACCATAGTGATGGAGCAGAAAGCACCTACTGAGCAACATGCAAGTGGTGAGTGCTGCCTCGGACCCAAGGTGCAGAGCTGCAAAGATACTCATACTCAAAAGAGATCCGGGTGCAGTCTACAGAGAGCGTGTTCTCCTCCGCCTCATTCCGGTGGTTATGCCGGGACACGTGACGTTGCAGGATACCAATATCAGTCACATACTTCATTCTGGAAGAAAGTATGACAGGTTGAGCCAGCTCTTTCCCCAACTCAGGAGCCTCCCCACCAAACAGCTGTTCCTGAATGAGGATTGAGGAAGCTTGTTTAAGTATAAACCAGCCAGCCAGGGATTGACAACAGAGAGAGAAGGTCAGGGTAGCCTCTGGCCAGGCTATCTCCCATCTTGAGGTATTAAGACACCTTTTGTGAGCATCATGGAGGGGGCTGGCTACTAGCCATACAAGCAATTAGATCCCCATAACAATGATCCACACAGAAAGTAGACCAGCACATGTATCACCAGCAAGTGCAGACGGGGTAGGCAGACCCCACTGGCTTGAGCCACAAACCATGATGGTGACAAGAAGGTCTCATCTGAGGCCACCAGCAGGGGAAGTTCCTAATGCTGTATGCACTATCATTTCTAAATGTCACTCACATGCTTTCCCTATGCCATCCTTTTTAAACAAAACTATTTATTTTTAAGGTGTCTGTAGCCTGCAGCCTCCCAACACGGGTGCCGTGCTGAGAACTGAACTCAAGTCCTCCATAAGAGCAGCAGGCGCTCTTACTGCTGAACCATCTTCCTAACGCCTCCACGACATCCTTAACAGGGAAGGACTGAGGCAGAGCAAGGCCGGAGGCCGGCTCAAAGAGGCAACCCAAGCAACAGAACTGTGACTTCAGCTTGAGTTCTTTAAACTTCCTGGGCTACCTAGAAGGCCTTATACACAGTGGGGGACTCCGAAAACTGCGCAAGGAAGAAGGTGAGCAGTTGAAGGTGATGCTTAGGGACATTTGTGGGGTCTCCTGAAGAGGGTTAGAACTGCAGGCCTGACCTATTCATTCATGTCCTACTTGGTATCTAGGAGGCTGAACTGCCTACGGGAGGCAGAGAGCTATTACTTTCCCCAGTTCACAGAGTCCAGGAGAAGGGAGCGCACCACACTCACAGAGGACCAGCCCTTCTTAACCCTGCTTACCTTTTGAGAACAAACCCATTCTCCCTGCCAGGACCCCTAGGCCTTCACTTTCTCTTTCCTTACTTCTTCCATGCATCCACGTCTCCCCCGAACCTCTAACATGCATGGGCTACTTATTACCTGCCTCTAGGACACAGAATAATGAAGTCAAACAAATCCTTCCTCCCATTGTTGGCTCCACCCAGTGGACTTCACAAGGTGATAAAGAGGCCAAGCTAGGCCAGAAGTAAAGACAGAGAACTGCTACTGTGTCTAAGAGCCCAGGCAAGGAGAAGAGCCACCCTTCTCCTCCTTCTCCATAAGCTTTTCAATCCCATCTCCTCATGACAAACTCAGGGGCTGCCACATAGCACAGAACTGTCCCCCAAACTGAGGGCATCCTCCTTACTGAGTGATCTTGTCATGCACCCACTGGTCCGTCAGTCCAACAATGGCCCACCTAGAAGAAAAGCAGAAGATGACGGTCAGCCATAAGCTGCCTGTGCTTGGTAGGCTATGTGCCATGGAGCCAGCTGACATGAGGGACAACCCAGGCTCGACATTCTCAGAAGTGTCTTGTTAGTATGGCCTCCCAACTCACCGTGCCCACCCCAGGATCTGTAAACTATCAATCTTCGGGCTTCTTTTCTACTGAAATATTTGACTTTGAAATATTGACATTTTGAAATTGTGCCTTACATCTTAATAAACAGGATATCATAACCTTGTTATGGAATAAGAAGGTTTTTCCATAAGGTTAGGCTTCCAGTTCTAGGGCAAAGCTTAGGTAGACATAAAGTATAAATGGGTCAGACAGAAGCCACCAGTGTAAACAAGTGACGTAAAGAACCCATCATGGGTCAGACAAGAAGGCATTAGGCCGTCCATCCAGTAAAAGAAGTGTCCTATGTAAGGTACACTGCGTAATCCCAGGCCCAGCCCTCTCTAGTTCTTGTCAAGACTGGTTACTACCAGCTTAGTAGGAAACTAATTTAGCTTGAATACCAAAGCAATGTGGCCAGCAGGTCCCTGTCACTGGTACAGGAGCCCTGCCTCACCTAACTGTAGGATCTTTTCATGTTAGACTCCAACTCAGTACTCAGCACTAAGTGACCTGACTGGAGCAGTGGGTGGGCAAGTGGCCAAGTAATGGCACAGAGTATAAGAATGAGAGCTGAGACCTGGTGAGGCAACAGAGCAGCATCCTTGCATCTGAAGAATGGTGGAGCACCCTTGGGCTTAGAGGTGGCCCTGCAAAGTCCTAGCCTATCCTGGTTCTTTGTAGACCTGTGTAACTATCACAGTGATGATCAGAGCCGAGGGGCCTTGGCAGACTGCACAGAAAACAAGGACCACAAACAAAGGGCCAAGTAAGTGGAGCCAGGTCAGATTTACATGCTGCCTCTCATGTATAAAGACCAGATTTTACTTCTAGATTAACCGAGTTGCCAGTGACTGGCAGACCCATTGGTCTGTGTGTTCAAGGCCCTGGTCGCAGTCTTCAAAGAGAAATAGCAGGCAGGGACAATTCTGCACTGGATTGTACCAGTGCCAGGGCAGCAAGGATGTCTAATAAGGGCTGTCTTACTCAAACCTCAAATTAAAGTACTTATAGGACAGAAGACTAAGCAATAGGGTGGAGACAGGAGCTGCACTGGAGCCCCACTGTTCTCTGTAAGGTTGTATGAGTTTCCTAGCTTCACACTCAACCCCAAGAAACCTAGGGTTATAAATTATTCCGGGGAGGGGCTGTACCTAACATTCCTGGTGGAAGCAAGGGGCTATCAAGTGACACTGACGTTTGCTGGTGGCACGACTCCCAACATGGATGCTGCAGAGTGTACAGGAATATGTGTGTGTGTGTGTGTGTGTGTGTGTGTGTGTGTGTGTGTGTGTGTGTGTGTGTGTGTGCGCGCGCGCTACATACCACAGCATGTCATTCAGGTCCTTGGACATCATCCATGCCAGGTCAAACATCACCATGGCTGACTGCAAGGAAGCAGAAAAGTCTGAAGCCAAGTCACTGAGTTCACAGAAGGGGCACTACAATGGGACAGTTCTAAGTCAAGGAGCCCAGCCAAGGCCTGCAGATCAGGGTACTCAGGCTTCTTTCCGGTATGTGAGGAAAAAGTCCCCATCAGAGTGAAGGAAGGAAGACCGAGTAATTCCACTGACCTGAACATTAGTCTCTGCTGTCTAAAGTCACTTGTATCTGTGCTTTCATCATGCAGCAAACGAAGAGTGGAAAGAAAGTGCCACCCAGCGGGGAGCCCAGGCACAGCACTGTGCAGAGACCTCTGTGCACTTATAGGTCATCTCAAGGCTAGGATGAGAACATAGGTCCGGAGGCCCTGTTGTCTGAATGTCCACACTGACTGCACCTGCATCCTTCCTGCTTGGAGGCAGGCTCCAATTCATCCCCAGAGAGGCCAGATGAGGCAGGGTTCTGGTCACCAGGATATTAAAGTGGGAGGGGCTTCTGGACTCCCCCTTAAGGCCTTTCAGGGACAGAAGAGGTAAGCAGGCTGAGTGGTGAGAGACTGTGAAGGTATCTGACCAGCACACTTAGTGTGAACATATCCTCCGGAAAGAACAATTTCAAGGGAATTGTCTACTTGTCTGGAGAAAGTTAGACATCATTTCTAAGCTTGTCAGTTCCCTCCCTAACCCACTGCAAGGGCTGAGCAGATAGTCAAAGGATGGCAAACCTTGACTACAAAGGAGACAAGGGAAATATAACATCAAGAGTCCAAGGTCTAAGAGCAAATTTGAAGACTAAATACAGAATTTTTATTGAAAACAAATTTGATTTGTACTGAGCATATATCACTTTTGCACTATCAAAAAGTAAACAGAAAAATCTTAAGTCAAATTAACATATGCTAAGAACCATATACCTTCTAGAGCTACTGAAGGCCCTAAATTCTGGACAACACTAACAGAGCCTAGCCACAGGCTTTCCACACTAAATTCTATTTAAAAATCAGATGTGCCACTGTAACTCTACAGTTTAATCTTCTCGTACAGATATTAATACAGATTACTTATTTATTTTGAGGTAAGTCTTATATAGCTCTGGATTGCCTGGAACTTGCTAGGTAGATCAGTCAGGCCTTGAACTCAGAGATGTGCCTGCTTCAGACTCCTAAACGCTGGGATTAAAGGCGTGTGCTACTGTGCCATTGTTAAGGCAGTTTAGCATAAACTAAAGTCCTCTGAAAGGAGGGAAGCCTCAATTGAGAAAATGCCTCAATAAGATCCACAAGCCTATAGGGCATTTTCTATTTAGGGATTGATAAGAGAGAGCCTAGCCCATTGTGGATGGGGCTATCCCTGGTCTGTGTATTCTAAAGCAGGCTGAGCAAACCATGAGGAGCAAACACTCTTCCATGGCCTCTGCAACAGCTCCAGCTCCCAAATTCCTGTTTTGAGTCTTTGCCCTAACTTCCCTCAGTGATGCCCATTCCTCTCCAAGTTTCTTTGGTCATGGTGTTTCATCATAGCAATAGTAACCCTAACTAAACAGCTACCACACCCAACTTAATCTGTATTTTTAATGATCTGTTTGCCTGCATGTGTCTGTGCAGCACATGTGTGTCTGGTGCCCACAGAGGACAGGGGAAGGAGACAGCTATCTGGACCTGTATCATGGACAGCTGTGAGCTGCCATGAGGTGCTGGGAACCAAACCTGGGTCCTCTCTAAGAGAACTTGTTGCTCTTATTTGTTGAGCCGTCTCCCTAGCTCCATTACTTTGTATTTTTGATGATGAACATAAAGAACAGCTGCAGGCAGTTACATGGCTTGAGGGGAGACTACCCAAGCAACTACCTCTGAGAGGAGTGGAGGTGCTCTCTACTTGAGTGGGCACACCCAACACTGCAAAAACAAGACAAAATAAGCAGTATTCAACACATCCATCTTGCCCAACATTCTAGCTTTGCTACCCCACCCTGTGGAGCACGCTTGGTTCCTCTGGAACTTCTGGCTGATTAGATGCTTGAGACCACTATGGCTGTGAGGCACAATCTGAGAGCAGCCCAGAAAAGTTCAAAATTCAGAATGTAAAGCACAGAGAAAACACACTTTCTCTCTGAGATAGGGTTTCTCTTTGTAGTCCCAGTTGCCCAGGAATTCACTCTGTAGACCAGGCTGGCCTCAAACTCAAGAAATCTGCCTGCCTCTGGCTCCTGAGTACTGGGACTAAAGGTATGCACCACCATGCCTGGCTTTACTTTATGAAATAAAATTTTGCTTGATTCAAGAATTAAAAACTAACTGGAAAAGTGTCGGAGGGTAGCTCATTGGTGAGCACCTTTCTAGCAACAACTGAGTGCTAGGTTTGATCCCTAGCACTACAAAAGCCGAGAGGAAAACCAGCAATTATTATTATTATTATTCACAAAGGGGGAAGGATTTATCTTGGATTGCAGTTTCAGGCACCACAGTGGGAAGGACACAGCAAAGCAGAACAGCTCATGTCAAGGCTCCCAGGAAGCAAAAGGAATCCACTATGGTCTTTAATCTTGGTAGGCACAGTAGTGTATAACTACATTCCCAGGGAGGCAGGAAGGTCACTTGAAGCCAGGAGCTCATGGCTATCAGACCTGTATAAGAGGTCCTTGTCTCAAAAAAATTTGATTTCTACTGAGCATGTATCACTTTTGTTCCACCACAAGTTAGTAAATAAATAGAAACATAAGGTGAACCATCAGAGTACACTGGGAAACACCCATTCTATTCAGTTTCCAGAGAAGGAGGAGTGGACAGCTCAGAGACGCAGTACCACCACCCAAAGGTACAAGTTGGGAAGATGCAGCTCAATCCAGATTCTTCTGGCTGTAAAACCCTTGCTCTCTTACATTCTAGGACACTGCCCCCTAGAGTCAGAACTTTGCAGTGCATTAGGTCTATTCCTACTTACCGATGTCCCATAATATTCATACTGCTCGTAATCAAAGAGGATGTCTCTCCTGAAACAACACAAAATGGTGTCTGGCTAGAGGTGGCAAGACAGGAAGGCAAACATTTTAAAAAGGCTAAAATTTTAGTTTAAAAAAAAATTAAATCATGGTATCATTTGTTTTCACTTACTAATTCTTTTGCAGGATATACATATATATTTTAGGCAGGTCTGGTCTCAGAATCTTGAGAAATTATCTCAAAGCAATTCAAAAGAACAAGAAAGACACACCAGTATGTGAATGAAAAAAAGAAACAAAAAAGGAAGGATGGCTGCTCCTAGATATGGTAGTGGAGAAAGTTTATTGGAGATAAAGGAAGAGCATAGGCAGAGGAAAGAGCATCTGGGAGAGTCCAGAGTAGACGTGACCAGGCTGAGATGGGTTATGTGGTGAGGGAAGGAAGGGAAAGCCAGACCAAGAAGCCAGGAAGGTATAGGGTAGACAAAAGGGGCCAAGTAACCAAAATGGTTGGATTATATAGGGAAGGGCAGCCCAGCCCCTGGGCTGGAGAGTACAGGGTAGGGGGCAGGGTATGCTATAGGTAGAGACTGAGGATGCTAAGAGATCCTGGCAGTCAGGTCTGCTCTGATATGTTAAATAAGCACCACAGCCAGTCATTCGTCCAGGGTTTGAGACCCAACATTGTGTACACAATGTTATTTAACTGTAAACTTATTTGCAATGGTAAAATGGAGAAAAGGGCCAGATGTGGTGATACCTGTAGTAACAGCGCCCAGTAGGCTACGACAGGAGACTGAACAGTTGAAGGCCCGCCTGGGCTACATGGTAAGGCAATGTCTCTAAATAAGCAAATAAATGAACAAAAAGGCTCAGGGATGGGTCAATAAAGGATACTGCTATCCAAGCATAAGGAACTGAGTGTGGGTCCCCAGCACCCACATAAAAAGCTAAGTGTTGCGTGTATTGGGGTCAGGAGCAGGGAAGCAGAGACAGGTGACCCCCAAAACTCACAAGCCAGTCAATCTAGCCAAACTGATGAGCCCCAAGCTCAGTGAGAGATCTTGCCTCCAAAAAATTAAGTGGAAAGTAATCAAGAAAACCCCTGAATATATCACAGCCACAACTACAGTGGAAACCATTTGCTTCACCAGAGGCCAGATGGAAAACCAGAGCCCCAATTAAATGCCCTATCCCCCAGCATCATACTGCCAACACTCTCAGTTCCTATGCACTCACCCCAAACCTCCCCTTCCCTCCTTGTCAATGTGCCCACCCAGCATATGCCAATCACCACTCTGTCACCGTATCCTGGCTCTGAACTGCTGCAGAGAACCCTCTGCTACACCAGAGGCCACCTGGTCACCAGAAGTCCAGCCCCCAACTCTGATAAAGACCCTCTACTCAACCATAGGCCACTTGGGCCAAAAGACTAGAGAGGAAACAGAAACCAAGGAACAAAACATCCATACAACAAAGACAAACTCAGAAATCGGCACCTAGACCTATAATTTCCCCAAACCCAGATGCCTAGATGCCAGTGTAAGAGCACAATCAATGACAGCCAGGGCAACATGGCGCCACCAGAGCCCAGCTATTCAATAACACCAAGCCCTGGATATTCCAACACAGCTGAAGCACAAGACAACTTTAAAACCAACTTTATAATGAAAGTCGTTTGTAAAGAGGAAATTAATAAATCCCTTTTAAAAGACCAAGAAAAAACAATAGGAAACAAATAAAACTGCTCAAGGCTCAATAACGGAAATAGAAGCAACAAAGAAAATATAAACTGAAGGAATTCCGGAAAAGGAAGACCGGGGGGTAAGTGAACAGGAGCTACAGAATGCAGGACATGGAGGAAGAGAGTCTCAGGCTTTGAAGATACAATAGAAGAAACAGATAGATAGGTCAAAGAAAATGTTAAATCTAAAAAAATTCCTGAAAGAAAACATCCAGAAAATCTGGTACATCATGAAAAGATCAAATCTAAGAATAATATGAATAGAAGTATCCCAGCTCAAAGGTCCAGAAATTTTGTTTTTGTTTTTTTGAGACAGGGTTTTTCTGTGTAATAGCTCTGCTGTCCTTGCACTTTCTTTGGAGACCAGACTCACAGAGATCTGCCTGCCTTGGCCTTTGGAGTGCTGGGATTAAAGGTGTGCACCACCATCAACCTACTCAGAAAATTTATTTATTTATTTTTGATTTTTCAAGACAAGGTTTCTATCCTTGAATTCACAGAGATCTGCCTGCCTTTGCCTCCTGAGCGCTGGGATTAAAGGCGTGTGCCACCACCACCCAGCCAGAAAATATTTTAAACAAAATAAGAGAAGAAAAACTTACTAACCTTAAAAGATACAAGAAACATACTGAACACAAAATAGATTGGAAGTCCCCTCACCATATAATAATCAAAACACTAAGAAAGAATATTAAAAGATGCAAGGGGAAAAGACCAAACAACATGTAAAGGAAGACCTATTAGAATGACACCTGACTTTTTAATGGTGACTCTAAAAACCAGAAGGGCCTGGACAGATGTCCTGCAGACTCTAAAGTCAAATTTAAACAAATATCAAGCCCTACAGAAAGTACTAAAAGAAAAACTTCAACCCAAGGAGGGTAGCTACACCCATGAGAACACAGGAAATAGTTCCACACCAGATAAACCAAAAGGGTGCACACACACCCCCCCACACACTCTTATACCACTACCACTACCAACAACAAAATAAGTAATTAACAATCATTGGCCATTAATATCTCTCAATATCAATAGACTCAATTCCCCAATAAAAAGACAGAGACTAGCCGGGCGGTGGTGG
>NW_004949263.1:182808-184270 GCF_000317375.1 Microtus ochrogaster | reverse complement strand
ACTCACAGAGATCCGCCTGCCTCTGCCTCCCGAGTGCTGGGATTAAAGGCGTGCGCCACCATCACCCAGCTAGATAATTTTCTTGATAGATACCACTTACCAAAGTTAAATCAAGATCAGATAAACAATTTAAATAAGCCTACAACCCCTAAGGAAATACAAGAAATAGAAGCAGTCTTTATAGTCTCCCTATAAAGCCCAAGGTCGGATGGTTTTAGCCCAGATCCTACCAGAATCTTTCAAAGAAAAGCTAATGCCAAAACTCCTCAAATTATTACATGAAATAGAAACAGAAGGAAAATTGCCAAATTCATTTCATGAGGCCACCCTGATGCCCAAACTAGACACAGATCAACAAAGAAAGAGAATTACAGACCAATTTCCCTCATGAACATAGATGCAAAAACACTCAATAAAATACCAAAAAACCAAATCCAAGAAAACATCAAAAAGATCATCCAGCATAAGCAGGTGGTCTTCATCCCAAAGAGAGCTGATTTCAACATATGAAAATCAGTCAATGCAATCCACCATATAAACAAAGACATGATCATTTCATTAGATGCTGAAAAAGCCTTTGACAAAACCCAATACCCCTTCATGATAAAAGTCCTGGAGAGATCAGGGACACAACAAACATACCTAAACAAGGCAATTTACAGCCAACATTAAATTAATAGAGACTCAAAGCAATTCCACTAAAATCAGGAACAAGATAAAGCTGTCAACTCTCTCCATATCTATTCAATAAAATAGATGAAGTTCTAGCTACAGGATTAGGCAACTGAAGGAGATCAAGGGAATAGAAATTGGAAAGGAAGAAGTCAAAGTATCTTATTTGCAGACAGTATACATAAGATGACCCTAAAAGTTCTACCAACAAACTCCTAAAGCTGATAAAGACCTTCAGAAGTGGCTGGATACAAGATTAACTAAATAATCAGTAGCCCTCCTATATACAAATGACAAATGGGCTGAGAAATACCCTTCACAATAGGTATAAATAATATAAAACATCTTGTGGTAACTCTAACCAAGCAAATAAAAGACTTGTATGACAAGAACTTCAAGTCTTTGAAGAAAGAAATTGAAGATATCAGAAGATGGAAACATCTGCCATGCTCACGGGTTGGTAGGATTAACATAGTAAACGGCCATCTTAACCAAAAGCAAAGTACAGATAAAACACAATCCCATCAAAATTCTTTACAGACTTTAAAAGGACAATACTCAATTTCATATGGAAAACCAAAAACCCAGGATAGCTAAAACAATCCTATACAATCAAAGAACTTTCAGCAGTATCACCATCCATGATTTTAAGCTTTACTACAAAGCTATAGAAATTAAAAAAAAAAAAAAGCATGGTATTCACATAAAAACAGGTTGGTCAATGGAATCAAATCAGAGACCCAGACATAAATCCACACATCTATGGACACCCACGGATTAAAAAAAAAAA
>NW_004949263.1:173253-182418 GCF_000317375.1 Microtus ochrogaster | reverse complement strand
ACACTGATAGCACAGGCACTAAGAATGACAACTAATAAATGGATTCTCATGAAACTGAAAAAGACAAAGGACACTGTCAATAAGACAAAACCGCAGCCTACAGAATAAGATTTTCTCCAACTCTACATCCAACAGAGAGCTAATATCCAAAATATATAAAGAACTCAAGAAACTAGGCAACAACAAACCAAGTAATCTAACTAAAAAATGGGTACAGATCTAAACAGAGAAGTCTCAAGAGGAGTCTAAATTTTCTAAGAAACACTAAAAGAAATGTTCAACATCCTTAGCCATCAGAGAAATGGCTATTCAACTTACAATTTGTCATGCCTGCAAGATGTGCAGAACTTGTGTGAGTGCCAACTAATGACTGGCCTGACTCAAGGCCCACGGAGGGAGCCCACATATGACACTGCCTTGTTAGCCAGGAAACAGGTTGGACAGTCCAGAGACCCAGGATAGAACTGCACACAACTGGCCAAAATAACCCCCCCAAAACAAAAACAAACAAATGAAATGAAATGATTCCTAACGATATTTTGCTATATGCATAGATCACTGCCTAGCCCAGTTGTCATCAGAGGGGCTTCATCCAGACACTAATGGGAGCAGATGCAGAGACCCACAGTCAAACTTGAGGCAGAGCCACAGGAACCCTGCAGAGGAGAGGGAGGAGGAATTGTAGAAGGCAGAGTGGTAGAGAACACATGAACAGGTGTCATGGGGGCCACAGAATCCACTAAGCATGGCTCATAGGGACTCAGAGACTGAAGGGACAATCACGGACCCTATGTGGGACTGGGCGAGGTCCTTTGCATTTATGTCATGGCTGTGAAGCTCAGTGTTAAGACTCCTAACAGTGAGTGTGGGGTGGGGGTGGGGATGTCTCTTGCCTGCACTTGGGACCATTTTCTTCCTGTGGGATCGCCTTGTCCAACCTTGATATGAGGGTTTGTCTAGTCTTGTAATTTTTTTCTTTCTTTTTTTTTTGGGGGGGGGGGTTGAGACAGGGTTTTCTGTGTAGCCCTGGCTGTCCTAGAACTCGCTCTGTAGACCAGGCTGGCCTCCAATTCACAGAGATTCACCTGCTCTCAAGTGCTGGGACTAAAGGTGTGCACCAGCCCCACCCAACTTAGTCTTATTGTAATTTGCTATGCCAGGTTCAGTTGGTAGCTCTGGAAGGCTGGATTTTTTTTTTTCCCCCGAAGGAAAATGGAGGAGTGGATTTGGGGGAGAAGGAAGGCAGGTTGGGACTGGGAGGAGTTGGGGCGGGGACTGTGATGGTGATGTAATAAATGAGAGAAGAATTTTAAAAAAGAAAATGAAAAGAAAACAGCCAAATGTGACCCTCTGGCCTGTTGTGGGATATTTGTACAGTGTGAAGAAGTATGGCTGTGACTGGTGTAACAAAAGCTATATATGCATATATGTGTTATAAAAAGATCAACAGCTAGGCAGGAGGTATAGGCAGGACTTCTGAGCACCGAGAGAACTCCTGAAAGAAAGGTGGAGCCGCCAGGAAGGGCAGTATAGAGTAAAGGTAACACTACATGGCAGAACATAGATGAATACAAATGGGCTAATTTAAGTTATAATAATAAATCTCCATGTTGTTACTTGTGAGCTGGTGAGGCTGCTTCCTGGCCTCCATACATGTGTACACACCTATACCACATCCAAACAAACACCTTGAAAAATTCTTAAAAAAGAAATTTAAAATATCAGCAAAAATCTTTTTCATTTTTTTCAGTGCTATGACCTGAACCCAGAGGGTTGTATTCACAGAAGGATAGTATCACACTAGATCCTATTATGCACAATTAATTTAACAATAAAAAACCAAATACCAAAAAAGAAAGAAAGAAAGAAAGAAAGAAAGAAAGAAAGAAAGGAAGGAAGGAAGAAAGGAAGAAAGAAAGAAAGAAATAATTAAATACTAAGCTGCTTCTGGGTTCTTTTTTTAAATGTTTTAATATTTATTTTATGAGTATGAATATGTACCCAGAAGGTTTGATGCTTGTGAGCCACCACGTGGGTGCTGAGAACCAAACCCAGGTCCTCTGCAAGAGCAACAAGTACTCCTAATCACTGAGCCATCTCTTCAGCCCCTTGTTTCATTTTTTGAGTTAGGGTATGATTAGGTGGCCATAGCTAGCCTGGAACTTGCAGAGAACACCCGCCTCTGTTTCCCAAGGGCTACGATTAAATGGGTAGCGTATATCACAACAGCCTTAAACACTAAGCAGCTCTAAAAACTGTTCAGAAGTACAAAAATCTGTGACTTGAGGATGTGGTTCAGACCACAAAAATCGGTCATGGTGGCACACACCAATAATCTCCTGTAAACCCATCACTAGAGAGGTAGAAAATGGTTAAAAGTCATCCTTGACTGCACAGCAAGTTTGAGGCCAGCCCGAACTACACGAGACCCTTGTCTCAATATCAAACAAACAAAAAATGAATTCATTTATGAATATAAAAAGTGATTATAGCCAGGGGGGGCTGGAGAGATGGCTCAGTGGTTAAGAGCACTGACTGCTCTTCCAGAGGTCCTGAGTTCAATTCCCAGCAACCACATGGTGGTTCACAGCCATCTATAATGAGATCTGGCGCCCTCTTCTGGCATGCAGGCATGCATGGAAGAAATGCTATACACATAATAAATAAATAAATCTTAAAAAAAAAAGTGATTATAGCCAGGTATAGTGGCACATGCCCATACTTTCAGCACCTGGGTAGCTGCAGGTAAATCATAAGCCAAAGCCAGTTTGGGCTATACAGTGAGATCTTGTCCCAACCATTTTAAAGAGAAAGTGCAAAATTAAATGTGTAGATTGATAGTAAAATATGCACAAATATTGATAATTCAGAGAAATTCAAAATGTTCCAGAAAATAATTCAGCAAAGAAATTCAAACAGCTTAAACTGCAGTCAGCTCATGGATGGTTTTCCACTTATCCATCCTTACACTTCCAGAAATGGCCTGACATTGTCTTCTATAGGAGGGCAGTCTTCTTTCCCATGGCTAGTAGGCAGAACCTTCAGCTGGACCAAGAGGATGCCAGCTAAGACCTTTAGCAAGCAATTCCTCCTATGCCCGGTTCAAACAGACAGCTACATGTTTACTTCAAGTTAGGATGACCATTCTAGCATTTTCATCTCAAAGCACCTCAGCTTTTTTACACATACAATAAGAGCAATTATAGGTAACTTAGTTTCTGCTCATATTTTTTTGTTTTCTTTTTTTTTTTTTTTTTTTTTGGCTGTCCTGGAACTCACTTGTAGACTATGTTGGCCTCAAACTCACAAAGATTTGCCTGCCTCTGCCTCCTGAGTGCTGGGATTAAAGGTATATACCACCATGCCCAGCTCTGTTCATATTTTTTTCCATGAGAAGTTTTATACAATTGGCAGGTATCTTCTCTTCCTAACAGAAGGGCCTGGACTGAGGAGACGGTCCTGTCATTCTAGGAACCCAAGGACAGTACACAGGGTGACTCAAGGTGGTTTTCAGGCAATGGTCACATACTCCAATGTGGCTGACCCCAAGATTCTAATTTTTTCTTTCTTTCTTTCTTTTTCATTTTCAGACAGGGTTTTTCTGCGTGACTGGTGTAGGAGTTCCTTCTGTTTATGTGTTGCTTTCATTGGTTAATGAATAAAGAAACTGCCTTGGCCTACTTGATAGGGCAGAACTTAGGTAGGCAGGGGAAGACAGAACTGAATGCTGGGAGGAAAAAATGCAGAGTAGGAGAGAGACACCATGGAGCCGCCAAAATCAGACATGCTGAATCTTTCCTGGTAAGTCACTGCCATGTGGCGATACATAGATTAATAGAAATGGGCTAAATCAAGGTGTAAGAGTTAGCCAATAAGATGTTAGAGCCAATAGGCCAAGCAGTGATTTAATGAACACAGTTTCTGTGTGGTTATTTCGGGGCTAAGCTAAGCTGGGCAGCCGGGAAAAACAAGCGGCCCAGCTCCCGGCAACACCCCTGGCAACACGTAGCCCTGGCTGTCCTGGGATTAAAGGTATGCACCACCACCACCCTGCAGCCCCAAGATTCTTAACTAAGGCAATGTGGCATTCAGGAAGCACTAAAGGTACTGAGGCCCACAGAGTCTAGGCTCCTGCACCACAGAGCTGCTTCATGGGACTCACCTCCGGGCCTCCCACTCTCTTCGTTGCCTCCTCTTTGTGGTTCGTGCCAGAATCTCCTGAAAAAGTGACAAAGGGAAAATGTGGTGGTTTGAATGAGAACGGTTCCCATAGGCTCATAATAGGTCTGGTTCCCAGTTGGTGGAACTGTCTGGGAAGGATTAGCAGGTGTGACCTTATAGAAGAAGGTGTGCCACTGGGGGTGGGCTTTAGGTTTCAAAAGCCTACTCCAGTCCCAGTGTGTTCTTCCTGGCCCCTACTTGCAGTTAAGAATGAAGAATGCTCCAGTGTGAGCCTGCCTGCTGTCATGTTCCCTGCTGTGCTGATGAAGACTAAACCCTCTGCAACCATGAGCTCTAAATTAAATGTTTTCTTTTATTAGTTGCCTTGGTCATGTTGTTTTGTCACAGCAATAGAAAAGAATCTAAGACAAAAAGGTTAAGTTTGACAAGGCACACTGAAAGAAGCCCCTAGGCACAGACTCCCTGAGGGAGAACGCAGAGTTTGTCCATGATCCGAGTCCAGCCTATACCTGGAAACCTGAAGAGCTGAGGAAGAAGATGGCTGGGTCACTTGGGCTCCAGAACCTGGCACACAAATACTGAAGAGCATACGCTTTCTTCACAGGTGCGCCACACAACACTCAGCATCTGGCCACTCTACCTATCCGGCATCCAAAATACCTAGCTACTATAGCCAGGAAGATGGAGCTGTGATATCCCCAGTGCCTGCTAGACATACCTAAACCCTCAGACATTATAGAAACTAAGTATGATTCCAAGGTGGGAGGGCACGCACGGCAGTTAGGGGACTTCTAGACATACCTAAGCCACTCAGACATTATAGAAACTAGGTATGATCCCAAAGGTGGGAGTGTAGACACGGCAGTTAGGGACCTCTATGTGCCCTGGTTTCCATTTTTGGCTCACCCAGACTTGAAGGCCAAGAAGCTGCCAATTTGGGCACACCAACAGGAAGGAGAAGAATAAAACGCCCAACAAAAGCTGCCTTAGCCGGGATTGAAGGTGGGGGTGAGCAGGGCTTACATAGTGAGACCATGTCTCAAAAAGAACAAACAAACCACCCAAAAACCACAAATTCCCATAAAAAGTCAAAGGAAGCTCACACAGAATAAACTCAAACTTCTGATGCACACACACACACACACACACAAAACATCAAACAAACAAAAAAATCCCTTATATGTATGGGAAAGCAGAACAAATGACTGGATGTCTTATCAGAAGCCATGGAGGCACAGACATACAGGCTCAGCATTCAGAAGGACAGGAATCAAAGTCTGAGGCTAACCTGGATTATACTGCAAGACCCTGCCTCAAAAATAAAACCTAAGTCAGGGGAAGATTATGCTTCCATGAGAAAAAAAAAAGCAAGTCTGCCAGAAAGTGAAGAAAAACAAGAATAATGAGGTCTGGAGACAGCAGGGGCCACTTTAGTTTTGAAGGACTCTGACCTGTCTCGGACTGACCATGCCTTGAGTGTCACAAATATGGCCAGAAAGGGTTCCATTAAAGCAATTCCAATTGTGCCACAAAGATCAGGAGGCATGGGCTCCTTCGACAATAATGCTGAACAGAAGAACAAAATGCAGTTGTCCACTCTAGAGGGACAGTCCCCACCTGTCTGCTGTCCTTCAGCCAGAGGAAGCCCGTGCTGCGCAGATCCCTCCCACTGGCCAATTAAACCACAAAAATGCCTTTCCTGGGGTGTTTACACAGAGCAGGCCAAGGAATCACAGACACACTACACCTTTCTAATAACCACAGTGAACAACACTGTGGGGAAGGAATCACAGACACACTATACTTTTCTAATAACCACAGTGAGCAACACTGTGGGAAAGGAATCACAGACACACTATACCTTTCTAATAACCACAATGAGCAACACTGTGGGGAAGGAATCACAGACACACTACACCTTTCTAATAACCACAATGAGCAACACTGTGGGGAAGCAGATATTTAGTGTTTCTCCATGGTGATTTTTTCTTTGAATATTTGCTACCTTTTTTCTACATAGGTCTAAACTGACTTAAATTTCATTTCCTCTCCTAGTATCCTCCTGTAAGATAAGACACAGCTCAAATAACTCCAGATCTGCCTGAGGCCACAGACACAGGGAATAGGAGTCAGAGTCTGTACCCACACCTAATAACTCCTCCACTCCCCACTGCCTGGTACCCCCAGCTGTGCCCAGGCCCAGAACGCCACACCTGGCTCACACATACGTCTCCTAACTGTGCTTCCAGCAGGATGCCCATCCAGCCCAGACATACCTCTTCTAACCGTGTGCGCTTCTCAGAAGGCTCTGATCCATCACTGTCACTTCCTGAGAGATCTTCATCCTCTGCTTCGTCCCTGAAGATGTCATCATAGGCAGGAACCTCAAGGTCGTCCTCCTGTTTAATGAGCAATTTGATCTAGGGAATAAAAAAAAAAGGAATCAATTTTTTCTCTCCCTGCCAGAAAACAATTTCTCATGATGCTCATGTAGAATCTCACTCTGGCTTCTAAGCTTTCTGCACATTCAGACAGCACCTGTCTAAGAAGAGTCCAGGCTTTTCTGTGCCACTCAGTAAGGCACTACCGCTGTCCTGCATGGCATGCAGAAATTATGAAACTAAGTTTTGAAAAGCATTTACAGTCTATTTTAAGTCCGGGCAACATTTCTTTCTTATGCTACACATTAAAAAAAGAAGTGTTCCTTTTGATAGAGGGTATGAAAATGTTGCTACAGTTAGCTAGCTGGATATGGTTTATCCCCCAAAGGATTCACCAAGCCAGAAGCTTGCTGCCTGTGTAGGGTGTTGAGTAGAGCCATTTAAAGGTGGGGTCTGGAAAGTGTTAGGTCAGTCAGGGCTCTCCCCTTACTGACGCAGTAACACCATCTCTCGGAAGTGTGTCAGGTCTCGTAGAGACCTAGTCTCCATGTGCAGGATGGTTATAAAACTTCCTCAGCTTGCTCTGTTGTTTCCTGTCTAACCATGGAATGTTTCTCACTCTCCCCCACACTCCCTCTATTGGGAAACCATTCCCCATAGGGGTCTCACAAGAGCTCAGTGGATGTTTGCACCATGCTCCTGAATATCGAGGACAGTAAGTTAAATGTAACTTTTACCTATGAAGAACTGCCCAGTCTCAGACATTGTCATATACAGAACAAATGGGTCAAGACAGACATGAGGATTTCAGAGTTGAAAACCACGTGGAAGGAGATCAAGTCATAGAATGCTTAGACAGGTGGTCTGTGCTAGGCTGCATATTTAACAAGAAGTTCAGAGTAAGTATAGTAGAGCCATTTTGGGCTAAAATATTCTGACCCTCCCCCTTCCAGATGATGCAAGCTCCACGGATGTGCTGTGTATATACCCACAAGCAGATTAAGATGAGGTTCTTGCATTGAAGATACCCCATAACTGGAGAAACGGGAAGCATTCTTTGCAAATAAGATCCTTACAATGTTGCCACAGCATAAAAAGACACAGACTGGTTAAAGGTAGAGCACATATAAGGGCCGGCTGAAGGTACCTGAGTGTCATTGTACACATTCACAACGTTGACTGGCCTGTGGGTATCACACACAAAAAATACACTGTCTTCATCAGGTTGAAGGATTTCCAATAGGTCGACATTGGCTCCACAGTTTATGAGGATGAAATAGGAGAACTGAAAGGAGATGGAGACACTTAAAGGAACTGCGCCAAGGAGGCCCCTCCTCCTTCAGCCCTGTCAGTCTCTGCGCTCCTCTGCCAGCAAGGCCCAGGAGGAGCGGTACAGCTTGAAAACTGCCCACAGCAGGCGTGGCTATTGCTTTTCCGAGGTCACACTGTAAAATAGGCTCTGGGGCGATTCTTGCTTCCTGAAGATCGTGCTGAGGCTTAGCAAACTCAAGACTTGTGCAAAGATTCAAACAGCTAGTGAAGAACAGACCAAGACTTTACACATATACCGAAGGCTCTCTGAATATTGCCGAACTATACCCTCCTCTGCTGCCTTACCACATTAATAACATTGTGTGTGTGTTAGGTTTGCAGGAAATCTTGGGCAGCCCATACTTCATGGCCTCCTAAATATTAAGTCCTTTATCAAATTACCCACTACAGCAAAATCTTCCCTTAGTAACACCCAATTGCCTGGCTGTGGGCTCACATCTGTACTATAACCCTTAGAAGGCCAAGGAAGGGGGAACTGCCCAAGAGTTAAGGTCAGCCTGGGCTATCAAGAAAGATCTCTCACAACACTGAGGGAGAAAACTCAATTGGTGTAGGTGCTTCAAATTATAAATAAATCTCTTCCAAGTCATCCTAGAAGTGGCCAGGGACTCCAGAGACCCTCTGACGTGCCCTACCCCCTCCCTACCGGTCCCACAATGTCCCATATTTTTGTTTGATCCCAGGTACAGGTAAGGAGTCTTGGTTCTGCCATTTAATTCCAAGGGGAAAACATGGATTTGGGAACTGGAATGGATTTTCTTGGAGATAACAGAAAGAAGTAGTGTATCCTAGGAGAATAAGTGACGTCAGAGCAGGTACTGTCCATATCCATACCATTTTTATTTTTGAGACAGGATCCTGTTATGTAGCGGAGGCTGGCCTCAAACTTGCTATATGTAGTTCAGACTTGCCTCAGATTGTTTTTTGATTTTTTGGCAAATGTTGATACTTTCAAAACATACTTATCCTACTTTAGAACTAGAAAGAACACTAAGTATTAAGAAACATCTATCAAGTAGAGAAGCCTAATTATTCTAAAATTCATTATTTCATACCTGCTCTTTATGTTCAAGAAATGCAGTTTCAAGTTCTTGCCACCCAGAAACTGGAACCAGCGTATACTGCACGTGGTCACACTGAAACAGGGCCTGGAGGAAGAGCACACCATTAGAACCCATCATTCAGGATAACTTACCTTGAGTCACCATAAGCAAACAAACAAATTAGCTGAGCTGAAATAAAGATCTATGTGACATGCTATTTGGTAAAA
>NW_004949263.1:170187-172307 GCF_000317375.1 Microtus ochrogaster | reverse complement strand
AAAAAAAAAGTGAAACCCTTCACATTTGAGTTAATGTAAAACAAAACACGATACACTGATACACTACTGTCTCACCACTTACACTACACTCCTCTAGTCCCAGCATATTTCAGAGGGCGGTTGGGCCCCTCATTGGGTCACCAGCTCCTCGGCTCTCTCGGGTCCTTCCCTTTCTGTGTCCCACCTCCTCCTGGGGTCCAACCCCGTTGCCTCACCTCTCATCCCTGCACTACCTTCCTAAGGTATTCAAAGCTCACCTGAAGAATCTTGCAAGCACACAAGGCATCCACATCCGAGGCCACAAAGAGAAGGACCCTCTGTTGAAGGAAACGCGGACAGGTAGGTTGAGCACAAGGACCTCAAACTCTGTGGCAACACCCCGTCCTCCTGACCCATTCACGGACATTCGCCCTTATTATCCCTTCCCCTCAGACAGGGTTTGGACCAGGATCGTGGAATGGTAGTCACCTGATTGTGGACCAGCTCGTAGAACTCCTTGCGGAAATCGGACACGAACATAGCCACAACAGCCGGACACCCAGGGCTGACGCTAAGACACCGATAGCCCCTGAGGTGGTCAAGACTCGCGCCAAATCACGGCTCTCCCGATTGGCCCACGCCAGCAGCCAATAGTTCTTAGCCTTTCCTCCTTTCTGATTGGGTTCTTTTGGGGCCAATGAAGTTCTGCTATTCTCAGTTAGAGAAGCCCCGCCCGCCCCCCTAATGAAGCATCATCTTGAGTCAGGCTACGAACCTTGTTACTCCCTTTGATGCTAGCTTCCAGTTACCCAAAGCTCCCTACGCTCGGCAGGCATATTTACTTCGGGAAGGGATGCCTACCATCTCACCCTGGGAAAAATATACTCGTAGGCATAAATAAATTCAGTTACATATCGTTTGAGGACGGCAATTACGTTTTCAATGAACTGGTCGAACTGGAACGTTGATATAAAGCGTACTTCCGCCCGAGTCCATAATGGCTGAAGCCAAACCCGGAAGCTCTAGCTGCATTCTGGGTATTGTAGTCAACAACAAGACTGGGTCGTACCAAGTTTATTCGGAAAGGACTACTATCTAGACATTACAGATAATTGCTGTTCTGTGAAATAAGTTATTAAGTGTTTTATTCTTTTCTCTGAATACTTTTCAAACTTCAGGCCTCTCTGTGGCTCTCTGGTTTCCGCTTACGACGCCAAGCCGCGGTACCCTCCCTGAGGTTTCCCTTCCGTCACTTCCGGAGAACCTCTCGCGGGCTCTGGGTTTCAGAGCGGCGGCTGCGGCTGTGTAGAAGGAGCTCGGGGTTTCTATTGTAAGGTTCACGAAGAGAAGCGGTGTCACCAAGTGCTGTCAGCCATGGTAAGTTGGTTGGGGATCGGGAGCCGGGTGAGGCCTGTACTGCCTGCGGCGCTCGGCGGGGAGGGCCTGAACCTGGCTACGGAGGTGCCGAGTCACCCCGGCCTGCGTCCGGCTCGTTCCTCCGTCCTCCCGAGCAAGCGCGTCTGTCCCAAGTGGGAGCCATCGTTACGAGCCGCCTCTTATCCTCTTAGCTTGTCGGAGTTATGACTCGTATGCTTCTCGGCGGTACTGCAGGCCTTGAGAGTAGAAAGGAACCTGCTACTTTGTGTCCATAGTTCTCCTAAGAGCTCGATACGCAACAGGTTTCCATGAATTCAAAAGTTAACTGGAGAGAGTTTCTGGGGAGTGGCACCAGGGAGGAAAATCCGAAGGACTTTAGGCTTTGCCTAAGTTCTGAGGCCTTTTATGCAGTGGAGATGTCTTAGGATATATGTCACATTGTGTTCCTCACGTGATAACAACAGTAGGTAATATTTTGGGCGCTTTTTTCTGTCAGTGCATCCTTGTTTAACTCCTGCAGTCCTCTGGGAACATAGGTAGTTATTATACGAACCGAGAAATCTAAAACGTACAGAGGTAGTAATCACGAAAGCGAGGCACTGAGATTTGAAGTCACATCCATCTGGCTGTAGTGATGTTTCCTTAGGCAGTGTTGACTCCATGTCACTTGTTTGTTAAAAAATAGGAAGTGCGCCGGGCGGTGGTGGCGCACGCCTTTAATCCCAGCACTCGGGAGGCAGAGGCAGGCGGATCTCTGTGAGTTC
>NW_004949263.1:162878-169872 GCF_000317375.1 Microtus ochrogaster | reverse complement strand
AACTCACAGAGATCCGCCTGCCTCTGCCTCCCAAGTGCTGGGATTAAAAGCATTCGCCACCACCGCCCGGCCCGCACTGAGTACTTGATGTGTTAGGCATCAAAGCTT
Organism: Microtus ochrogaster; assembly: GCF_000317375.1. Taxonomy (NCBI): domain Eukaryota; kingdom Metazoa; phylum Chordata; class Mammalia; order Rodentia; family Cricetidae; genus Microtus; species Microtus ochrogaster. Next base: position 169,764 of record NW_004949263.1, on the reverse strand, counting down.
GAAACATGGATGATAGAAGCAGTAAAGGAGGAGCAGGCAGTCATGTAACATAACTCTGTTGTTTATGTTTCAGAGAAGCGAGTAGCGCAGATGGGAGGCTTAGGGAAGGAGTTGTGATGAGCACACCTCGCACCCCTTCATTCAGAAGGGGTTTTGTGGATTATGCACCTAAGACTGAGTCACACAGTTCTGATGCTTAAAGACAAAAATAAAAGATTGAAAATGTCTGTGCTAGTAGCTGAAGAACCATCTTTTAAGATTTATTGGTGGGGATGTGTGTGTGTGTGTGCGCACATGTGCTTGTGCAGTAGAGGTGTAGGGGTTATGTGTGTCTGTGTGCTTGGGTGCACGCGTGTGCATGTGGAGGTCAGCAGACCACCGTGGGTGTGCCTCCTCATGTCTTGACTTTGCTTGCCAGTGTGAGAAAATACTTGAGACAGCACAAGGTGCATGTGTTCTGGGCTGGGAACATTCTGGAGAAGCACTAACCCTGACTCATGGCCAAGCAAAGGAGGCTTGCTGCAGAAAGAAAGGGGTTGTAGTAAAAAGCCCGATGAGGGCAGGCACACATGGGTGGGCATACACACAACTGCTTTCCCACCACCCGGAATGCCTTTTTGTTCTCCTGCCCAGTTGCTTCTCATGGCATGTGGGTCTCTAGTGAGGATCTCCTCCAGAACACTTGTTTAACATCCGTCCATTCTCAGGCGCTCTCTGCCCCATAGCTGCTTCTTTAAAACTCCCGGGCATTCATGTTTTATTGTTATATTCCTTGTCTTTAATATGAGATTTACCAGAACAGAGGTAGTATTTTCCTTGTTGGTACCAAATATTATGAAAGTGATGTTCCTTAAAACCCCCGATCAGAGCCGGGTGGTGGTGGCGTACGCCTTTAATCCCAGCACTTGGGAGGCAGAGGCAGGCGGATCTCTGGGAGTTCGAGACCAGCCTGGTCTATAAGAGCTAGTTCCAGGACAGGCTCCAAAGCCACAGAGAAACCCTGTCTCGGAAAAAAAAAAAAAAAAAAAAACCCGATCAGATCGGCACAAATAGTAGGCACTCAGTAAAAGAGGTGGTTATTCTGTGTTAAGGGTGGAGGGGAAAGGGCTCCAGACAGAGTTACAAGCCCAGACAGAAACGTGCCAGGTTAGGTGATGGTGGGTGGTCGGTATGAGTCTCTGTAAGGTGTATGTAAGGTCTGTCCTTGACCTGAGACTAGGGAGTAGTAGCAGAACGACGGGAGGCCTGGTATGACTAAGTCTCACATTTTTGTTGTTTTTTTTGTTTGTTTGTTTGTTTTTCGAGACAGGGTTTCTCTGTAGCTTTGGAGCCTGTCCTGGGACTCCCTTTGTAGACCAGGCTGGCCTCGAACTCACAGAGATCTGCCTGCCTCTGCCTCCCGAGTGCTGGGATTAAGGGCGTGCGCCACCACCGCCCGGCTAAGTCTCACATTTTTGTAAAGTTGCATTGTCTACAGAAAGTGGAAACTGGACCTGAGGGAAGAGACTGGGGTAACAAAAAAGGATGAGGTTCGTTGTGCTACCTAGGAAGTCAGGACATTCTGGTTAATGAGAGTTTAGTTTATTGTAGTCTTTGGCCACATTTATCAGCACTGATGACGTGACATGCCCAGTATTTGGCCTGAAGAAATGTACCTTTGAGCCAGATACAGTGGCTGCACTCGTAGTTCCGGTTGTGTGGTGTAGCCCGGGTAAGAACCCAAAGATGGAAATTGTGGTTCAACCCCAAAACCAGAAAAGCAAGGCAGCAAAATCACTGGTCTTCAGACAAGATTTTTTTCATCAATATACAAATAATAAACCAGGTGGTGGTATACGCCTTTAATCCCAGCAGATTAAAGGCAGAGGCTGCGGATCTCTGTGATTTCAAGGTCAGCCTGGTCTACAAGAGCTAGTAGAGGACAGGCCTCAAAGTAACAGAGAAACCCTGATGTGGGAGTGTCATATATCAATCTGTTGATTTCATTGGTTAAGCAATAAAGAAACTGCTTGGCCCTCATACGTTAAAACATAGGTGGGAGGAGTAAACAGAACAAAATGCTGGGAGGAAAAGGAAGTGAGCTCAGAGACGCCATGCTCCCCTCTCCCGGGTGGACATGATAGCTCAGCTCTCTGAGGCACTTGCAATGAAGCTCCAACCCAGGATGGATGTAGGCTAGAATCTTTCCCGGTAAGACTGATGCTACACAGATTATTAGAGATGGGTTGGTCGGGATATGAGAATTAGCCTGTAAGGGCTAGAGTTAATGGGCCAAGCAGTGTTTAAAAGAATACAGTGTCCGTGTAATTATTTCGGGGCATAAGCTAGCAGGCGGCCGGGGTGCTGGGGACGCAGCCCCGCCGCTCCTGTTACAACAAAACCCTGTCTCAAAAAACCAAACAAATAAGTAAATAAAACAAATAATATACCACTACGATGTGGGAGGCTGAGTCAAGGTCACTCGAGTGCAGGACTTCACAACTAGGCTGGCGAGCATGGGGAAGCCTCACTTTATGATTTTTTTAAGTGCCTTTGTTTGTTTTGGTAATAATACCATTTCTTTTTTCCTTCTAGTTTTCATTCAACATGTTTGATCACCCGATTCCCCGGGTCTTCCAGAACCGCTTCTCTACGCAGTACCGCTGCTTCTCCGTGTCTATGCTAGCAGGGCCTAATGACAGGTCAGATGTGGAGAAAGGAGGGAAGAGTATGTGCTTGTTTTTATTTTGAATAGTTACCTTTCCTGCCCCCAAAGTCTGTGAATGAGCCTTGTAGCCTTCCATAACCCTTATTTTGCATGTGGGCATCAGACACTCGCATTATAGTAAAAATGTCACTCATCCTAGGGCATGGACGGTGGGAGCAGGGCGCTAATTATGTTTGATGACCGCGTGCCATCAGAGCACAGAAGTTAGTAACGTCAAGTAAGACTGTTTATGAGAAGTCATTATGAAGTTCTGATTACCCTAAAACCACTGTTTAAAGCTTTAGAAAGATGCATCTTGCCTTGACTTTGTTATAGCCCTTTTATTTTTATTTACTTAACATTCCTGAACTATTCTTTTTCACAGTAATTATGCCGCCCTCGGCCCTCGATCAGCTCAGTAAGTATGTTTTAAGTGACTCAACATTTGGGCATTAGAAGGCTGCAGGCATGAGCATGGCTCCTCGTTGTGCACAGGTCTAGGTAACACTTGTCAGGGTCTGCTGGGCTAGGGGGACCAACCAAGGCCACAGTGCCTTACACGAGGCAAGGTGTGGTTGAGCTTTCCACGGCCTGGGCACCATAAGCACCCCTCTGAGAAGGGTATTCCTTCCTCCCTCTAGCCCCTCACCCCATTGCCTGACTTGCCTCAAGCACTTGTCCCAATACAAAGGTGCAATGCATAGTGTTTGAGCAGTTCCTGTGGTGGTGTGGGCTCACTCGGTTGTCCCCTAGAAATGGTTGATTTACAAGAGGACCACGAGAAGTAGGTCTTCATCTCCCTTCCAGATAGCTCTTCAGAGCTCCAGACCGCCAGTGTGGCTTTGCATCCTGAAGAAAGTGGAGGCTGAACTGTTGCTTTCTTCCTATGCAGATAAGGCCTCTTGTGAGAAGAGTCTCAGGCTTCCTTTCTTGGTTATGGATAGCCTTAATTATGGATGCGCTCTTGGCTTTTGGAGCTTGATGTTCCCACTTGAATTCACCTGTGAAGATTGGTTATGGGGTGAAGTAATGACTTGCCGAGAATAGGTGCCGCTTTGCAGTGTTTGGGCTTTGTGCTTTGCCCTGCCCAATTATTGACTTAGAGTCTGGCTTTTCATAGTATCTCCTTTAAGCAGGGACACTATCAGTGCTTGCTCGTTGGAGCTGCAGTGTTAATTGGGTACATATCAAGCCCTTCTGGTTCTAGTGACAAGTGGAGAGGTGACCTATGTCCAGTGAAGGCTTCTACTTAGGCAGCAGGTAGAATAAAAGCCACGGGGTTCACAATAGGCTATCATTACAGAGGAAGGATGGGTCTTTGTTTTTGCTTTTGGGGTAAGCTGACTAAGGAGCCCAGGTGTGTTCCTTAGAACAGTATCCTAGAAGATGCTCAGGAACTGGATCAGTGGGCTTCAGACCAGATTAGATCAATATTCAGACCCCCTTTTTTTTTTCTTTTGCCTTACTGGTGATTCAGGTAAGCCAGGCAAGTACTTACTGAGTTATACCTTGAGTTCTTTAAAAGGTTTTTTTGAGACTGAGTCTCACCAAGTTAACTAAGCTGGCCTTGATCTTAAAAATCTCCCGGTCTTGACTTTGTGAGTATCTGGGCTTACAGGTATTGCCGCTGTGCTCAACTGTTGATTTCTTAAGTTAGTCTTCTAACCAAGGAAGACCGAGGGAGCCCTGATTTGTGAAATGCAGGTTATTTCTCTGGCTGGAGGTCCGGGGAGCTCCAAGTCAGGCTCTTCATCCATCAGAGGCTGAGGGATACTACAGCAGTCTTGGGTCTGTGGCTGGAACCTGGTCTGGGGCACCCAAGAACATCCAGGGGTCAACTTGTAGCTTCCACACCTGGCAGTGTTTTAGTGATGGTGAGCCTAGCTCCTTGGCCCTGGGCTACTTGTCTTAGTCACCCTTATGCTAGCAAGGTCACCTTAGTGATACTGTTTTCTAAGCTGTTGTGAAGCACCCTACTCAAGCCCTTCCCCGATTCTCCATATTCTTTCAACATTTAGAGAGAGGCCAGAAGTCTGTTACCTCTCAATGCATAGTGGATATTTCTTGCCAGCTGTGGTGGCGTACAACTGTAATCCTGACACAGGAGGTAGGGACAGGCCTCTGAGTTGGAGGCCATCCAGGGCTGTGGAGGAAGTCCTGGTGTGTGTGCTTAACCTGACAAGCTGCAGTCTACTTCAGTGGTAGAGTTCCCAGACTTAAGCAGATTTGTTCTGGATCTTGACATACCATTCCTGAGCAGGGTAGTTTGGGACATGCTATTTTACCCACATGTCTCAGTTTTCCCTATTATTTGAAAAGGGAGAGATGATAGTGCCTTACTGCTCTGGGAGGATTAAGCAAATGCCCAGGACATGGCAAACACCATTGGTACCCTCTCAGACCCTTCTCTGGGTGCCCCGGACTTTTCTTGTCTCTTGTGGCCAGGCTCTCCTTTCTCTGACCTTGTGCCTTTGGAGTCAGTGTTCCACCTGTCCTGTTTGCTGTCTCCTACCCTTTGTGCAGCCCTAACGGAACTCTTAGACCACTGCAATGTGGAGACATACAGTGTTGTGAACTTGCTGAGCTGGGGCTGCCCACTGGGCCTAGATATGTGCTCTGTTCCATGTGTTCTCATCGTAAGCTCTCCCTTCCTGACTCACACTCACACCCGACCTCATCCATCTTGCCTCACTGCTGGCCATTCTTTGAACTGGCTGAGTTCTTCTCCATTTCTTTGCTCAGCTGCCCCCTTCCTGGATTGTGTGTTTGCTGGCTGACCTGGAAAGCTGGCTCTTCAGGGGCTAGGAAGCCTGTTACCTGGTCTTTCTCGCTTCCCACTCTTTCCTTCCCGGGTTCCTGCAGTATCTGCTGGTGCATATCAGTTCCCAGTCTTACCTCTCTGAAAATCCTTTAAAGGAACAGATTTTTGTGTGGCACATGGTTGCCACTTAAATTGTTAATGGATAGATAAATGAACATGTTACTTTTATTAACCATGAATTTAGAAAATCATGTCTGTGCTGGTGCTGCATGACTTAAATTACCAAGTTCCTCTAAGGCCCCATGGTGTGTTCCTGCAGACAGTGATAAGATGTGAGCGCAAGCGCTGAAGTTTAGGGTCCAAGGCCACAGTACAGGCATTGGGTGAATAAGGTTTCTTTCACAGGAATTGGTGTTGGATGGGATACCTGACTGTATCTTATAACCTCTTTGTTCTTAGGCCGGCTCAACATTACCTATCCCATGCTGTTTAAACTGACTAACAAGAATTCAGACCGAATGACACACTGTGGTGTACTGGAGTTCGTTGCTGATGAAGGCATCTGTTATCTCCCCCACTGGGTGAGTTGGGCTGCGAGGGTCTGTAGAGAGTCCTTCCCATGGGAACTTTGAAAGTAGAGACAACTCTTCTGCCTATATGTGCATGCTTGAGAGTCCTTCCTTCAAGTAAAAAGGCCCAAGAGGAGAACATCTTCAGCAGTGTGCTGTACCATGTTTAAAACATCCTGCTTAACTGTGTAGACACAGGTCATTGCAGACCTGGGTGCCTCATCAAGGACCCTGGAGCAGGGCCCCTCAGAGAGGCTAGCAGAACTACCCATTGAAAGAGGATCCCGAGGTGGCAGTCATTCTGAGGGTGGTGGTGGAGATTTCACACCTCTTTCCTTTCTTTCCCTCCCTTCTGTCCTTGCCCACTTGACAAAGTCAGCTTTGGGAAGTCTTCCCAGGGAAGCCTGTATCCTGTAGTAGCTGGCCTGGTCTCTGAAGCTGCCCTGGATGGATAAAGTGCAGGGTAGCCACTCTTTCCGTCCTTCTCCTGCAGAGGCCCCTGTGGCTCACCTATTGAAGTGGGAGGTAGAACAACACTGCTCTGAAGATCTCCCTTTAAGGCTCAGGCTTGTGGCTGGGATGGCTGCTTGCCCAAATTCTTTGACAACTTTAGCTCAGGAAACTATCTGAATTCCTTTCTCTGAGATGCTACATGGCACCTAGGAAACCTGTATGGTATGGGGCTGTTCTCCCTTTGTGGGCTGTCCTTCTAGTTCATGCATGGGCAGGCATTTCTGTCATTACCAGTCCTTTAGTACAGTGTGATGTGGGAGTGCCATATATCAATCTGTTGATTTCATTGGTTAAGGAATAAAGAAACTGCCTAGGCCCCTTGATAGGCCAACCCTTAAGTGGGTGGAGTAAACAGAA
>NW_004949263.1:152977-162334 GCF_000317375.1 Microtus ochrogaster | reverse complement strand
CTTACTTGCACCATGGCCCTCTGTCCCTGTTTCTTATTTTGGAATATTTTCTAAGAGATTTGCATACCTAAAGACTTGCTTCAGTTAGCCTTTCATGGGAGGAGCAAGCATTGGGACCCCTAAAATAAAAGGAGGTAGCCATGTCTTAATTACTGTTGAGGTGTTAGGGAAGGCCAATGGAAATTCACTTTGCAGTTCTTTCGACTCATCCATCTATGTATCCAACTTCTATCCAAAAACAATTTAAAATTAGCAAAAATCTATTCTGGGACCTGCAACCGATCCCTCTTCCCTGACCATGTCTCCCTGCCTCTGACTAAAGACTTAGTGGTACTAAAGTGCCCAAGTTTCCTACATGCCAGATTCCCCTGTCCTTTGTTCACGTCTGTCTGTCCCCATCCTCAGTCATTATCTGCCTTACTGGGTAGTTCATCAATGCATGTCTATTAGTGTTTCTATGACCCTCTGTAGCAACATCTCTGGGGCCTTCCGTGACCTTTCATCTTGTGGTCATTCTATCATAAGTGTGGTCCTTATTACTTGGGGCCCTGAATGCTGCTTATGGGATAGCTTTAGAGCTGGGAGATAAGCATCCCAGGGAATATTATGTATAGGGGTCTGGAAACTGATGACCTGTCTAGGTTGCCTTGGCAGAGACAGATCACAGTGATGCAGCCTCAGTTGAATCCCTTTCTTGGTCTGCTTTCCATGTGTGTCCCTCACTTGATTTTTCTTGCATGGCATCATATTACAATTAATTTGCTTGTTCCAAGTCTTCAACCTGGCAGATGATAGCTATAGAGACTTCTTAATTGTTGAGTTTCATGCAGATTTTTTCTTTTTAGATGATGCAGAATTTGCTGTTGGAAGAAGGGGGCCTGGTTCAGGTGGAGAGTGTCAACCTTCAGGTGGCTACCTACTCTAAGTTCCAGCCTCAGAGCCCGGACTTCCTGGATATTACCAACCCTAAAGCAGTGTATCCTTTTGACATAAGAGTTTCTCTGTAAAGGAAGGGTTCCTGGCTATCACCAAACAACATGGGAACCAGACATGTTTCTGATTGAAATTGTGATTGATGGTAACAGCACTTGACTAGCTCATCCTCTTGATCCTGACCAAACACGGCAAGTGCTCTCTGGCCTTTTTCAGTCACTTTACAGGCACCTTTTAGTTTTGTGGCTACCTAGACAAAGACCAAGACACACAGTATATCCAGTGGATCGGCAGAGTAGCTTATGAAATGGTTCACAATCACCTCTAACCCAAGGGACCTAATGCCCTTCCTTTTCTGGCCTCCTTGAGTCGCTGCATTCACATGCACACGTATCCACACAGACATGCCCCAAAGAAATGTTAATCCACAGTGTAGACAGTGGTAGAAGTGACCTGTACTGCAGGCAGGGGACATCTGTGGGAAGAGCTGCTTAATCTGCCCTTCAAAATGACCTACAAATGTTTTGCTATCAATGCAGGAGGAGTCTTGTCTTTACTATAACCTTGTAGGATTTTGAATTTTCCCGTTTTATAGTGCAGACTTATAAGATTGCTTTCAGGGGCTCTTCTTTCTTTCTTTTCTTTTCTTTTCTTTTTTTTTTTTTTTAGTATCCTACCTTATGTCTCTACCAGATAAATAAAAAAAAATGCTTTGAATGGGTATTTAATGTTTCTTATATTCTCTTCTGTTAAGCATTTTGACATAAACGTTATTAAATCATGTGGACAAACCATCACACATTTGGAATACATCATCTACCTGTGGAATTGTACTAGAGAGGCTGACATGAGGATTATGAGTTCAAATGTATGCCTGAATAATTACTGACATCCAAGCCAGACCGAATAACATACAACAAAATCTGAAGGGAATTTGTGAAAATACAAAAACCAAAATTAGGAACAACAGCCCACCATCCTTTTAAGACATCCTTACTTAAAAAGTGTGATGATACAACTTTCCAATATTTAAAGAAACTCTGGACCACTTAGATATGAGCATCCCATTCTTTACACTATGGCAGAAAAATACCTATCACTAAGTTAAAAAAAAAAAAAGAGGATGGACAACAGCACAGAAGGGATCGTGCCACAAACTAAACTTCACTAAATAGATTGGTCGCACGTATAGCACACTTTAGTATCTGCCTCAGGTGGTTCGGAATAGAAGCCTCCATGCAGTGATCTCTGCTATCACTCTTGAATGAACACGGTAACTTAATTCAAAGCACGATGAAAAGAAGTGAAACAAAATATTTGTCTTGAACCTGAAAACAACTATGACGTTTAAAGGCTTTACCAATTTGTTTTTATGAGTAGGGTTTTTCTCTTGTATGAGTTCTGCCCTATTTACTAACTTCAAAATGATATGAATAGGCTTTAAAATATTTGTAGGGCTAGAGACATGGCCGAGCAGTTAAGAAAAGTTTATTTCTAGAGCTAAGGTCTGGTTTTTGACAACATTTTGTGATTCCTTCTGTAAGAATCTAACGGTCTAACCTCTCAGGAGCAAGCATATACATTTACGTACCCACACAAACACCCATGACATCACATAATTAAAATTAAAACAAAGCTTCAAACAGTTCTTCACTCAAGAAAGATTTTCTCTTGCAAGGTTTCATTTTTGTAAAACAGGTATTGAGGCATTTAAAGGCTTACTTTCAGAGTTTTGGGGTTTTTTTTTTTTTCATCATGAACTGGTTCATGTAACAGCATGTGGGACTGAAGTCAGAGAAATCAATCCTCAGTTGGTATCATTTGGGAAGATTTAGGAAACGCTGTTCTGCTAGAGGAAATAGACCACTTGGGTAGGCTTTGAGAAATTACATTCACACACCATCTGAGATGAACAGCTACAACTTCCCACAGACACTTGTTTCCGATTGAAGGTATGCACTCCGTCACATTGCCTTGACAGCATGTATGCAGGTTAGAAAATGCATTGAGAAACTTTGCCTGTCTGACCACTGGGGATGTGATCGCTATCAACTACAATGAGAAGGTAGGTGAGCCTGGCTACTTTACCCCTAAAAGAATGTTCTGTTACTGTGCCTTTTTTACCCCAGAGAGAGGGAAACGACAGGCCAAAGAAATGATTCCATCTAAGTCTGTTTTGGTGATCCAAAGAGTTTATTGGGGTGAGTTACAGGAGCATGAGTAAACTGGGGTGTGGCATGGAGGTTGCATCAGTGGAGTTCTGTAGGTGGGCTTCTATTTCCTGCCTGCCAGTGATACTTAATTATAAATGTTCGGCTGCTAGCTCAGGCTTGTTACTATCTCTTACAACTTAACCCATTTCTATTAATCTTTGTATTGCCACATGACTTGTGGCTTTACCTGTCCTCCAGCATGTCTTATTCCCTCTGTGTCTCCTGACAACTCTTCTGACTCTGCCCTTCTTCCCAGAATTCTAGTCTGGCTCTCCTGCCCAGCTGATAGGCCGGCCAGTCAGAGTAGTACATATTTACAATGTACAAAGATTGTTCCCCAGCAGAGTTCCTTGTACAGTTTACAGGCAGCTACTCTCAGGGAGGGGTCTCCTGGTCTCAGTGGGCTCCAGGAATACCTGTGGTACACACACATGTATGAGGCTCCAGGAATGCCTGTGGTACACACACATGTATGAGGCAAAACATTCAGAGACTTAAAATAGAAACAAATGTTTCTTTTTTTTTTTTTTTTAATTTGTTTTTAAAAGCCGTTGCTGGCTAAGCCTGGTGGTGCGTGCTCATAATCGTACCATCTAGGAGACAGAGTAGGGTTGTGGGTCCAAGGTTTCACGAGACTCCCCACTCTTTCCATAAGAGAATGTTTGAGTCCATCATCATTGTCCACTCTGGTATTGAATGAGACTTCTTTCTAAAAGTGGGGTTTATAGCCTAATTGCTGTTTATTTGACTTTTTTTTTTAATTTCCTGGGTTCATATTTAGAGTCCTAATTCTTCACTCAGTGTGATAGAAAGACGTGTGTGTGTTTATCTATATATAAAGTAAATCACTGGGCCATCTCCTTGTGGTAGTTAATTTTTGATTGCTATTTATTAATAGGATTTAGAAACACCGTTGAATCAAACCTTTGAGCATGTTCATGAAGGAAGCATTTTAGATAAGGTTGAGATGGGAAGACCCACTCTAATTATAGGTGACTCCGTCCCATGGCTTGGGTCCTAGACTGAGTGAAAATACTTTAGGCTGAGTGCTAGTATCCATTTCTGACTGCAGAGCAGTGTGACCTTGAGCTGCTTCAGCTGGGAGCCAAAACAGACCCGTCTCCTTTGTTGTTCTTGTCAGCTATTTGTCAAAGCAGTGAGAAAAGTCACAGCCGTGCAGAAACTGTTAAGGACTTATTACATATTAATAAGCTTAATATTTTTATATTTACTCATTATACTTCTGCTTTTAAAAGCATCTGTTAATGGGCTGGAGAGGTGGCTCAGTGATTAAGAGCGCTTCTTGCTTTTGCAGAGTACCCAGTTCAATTCCCAGCACCCACTAGAGGTTCACAACTGTCTATACCCCTGTTTCCGGGGGATCTGATACCCTCTTCTGGCCTTTGGGCAACAGGCATGCATCTGGTGCAAATATATACATATATGCAGGCAAAACATTCATAAACAAAATAATCTGTCTTTTAAAGCCTTTGCCGGCTGAGCATGGTGGCCATGCTAGTAATCTAACCATCTAGGAGACTGAGGCAGCAGGGTTGTGGGTTCAAGGTTGATCTAGACTACAAAACAAGTTACTTCCCTCTCCCCCCACTAAAGGTCTTTTCTTTTTTTATCAAAGTCAAGCCTTTTGCCATGAGGGGAGTAACCAAAGACAAGCTGTGTCCGTGTCCTTGTTACACCCTCTGTTGAAAGCAGGCAGCCCTTTGAGGAGCAGAGCCTGCTGTGGGACAGACTGCAGTTAGTGACTTTGGAAGTAGAATTTAGCTGCTTGAGGATAGTGCCTCTTGGGCTCTCTTCTCATGGGAGCGTGCATTTTCCTATATGGATCTTCCATTAGCTGCTTCCTGACTTAGGTCTGTTGAATCTGAGTACTACTCATGTTCATCCATGGTTCTCTGCTTCTTGGGTCTCTTAGTCAAGACAACTGAGTAGACGAAGTGACAGGGAAGTTCCCACAAAGCTCACGAAGGCATCACCTCCCCACTATCCACGGAGTATTTTGATGGAAGGTGTAGTACAAGTCTTGCCATCAAGGCTGTCGTGGCCAACTGTAGCGATGAGCATGGCACTGTGGGTACAAACAGACAGCTGTGGAGCTGTGCTAGGACCCACCTGCAGGGTTCAGTAGTGACCCTAGCCAAGCATAGCCTGGCTTCCCTGAGACCTGTGCTGAATTCCTTCAAAACACTCTAGTCCTCTCAAACTAGGTCCCCACAACTGTGTCACAGGAACCTGCTCAGCCAGTTCCTCACACGGTGTAACTATAGGGATGGTTCCCTTGTATCTTGAGTGTTCAAGTCAGCCAATATTGAGAATTCTTACTTTCTCATTTCATAATATTTTGAGGGTATAAACTTAATAAATGTTCTTATCTTGCGCTTTGTCAGATTTTTTTTTAGGTAATACCTTTTAAATAAAATAAGCTTCTGTAATCTATAAGCAGCTTCACAGTATTGTTTATAATAGGTGATAATGACTTTTAATGGTGATATTCAAATTATTGATGAAGTTTTTGCACAATAAGGAAGAATAGGTTAAATAGCATGTAGATTCAAAATGAGATTTAAATGCTCACTTAAAAAAAATCTGTTCTTGCCTTCATTTCCTTCCTATTTTAATAATTACTTTGAGTGTATGAATGTGGGGGGGGGGTCAGAGGACAATCTCGTGTGTTAGTAGGTCTTGCTGGTACAGGGAGGGTCTCCATGTTCACTGCTGTCTGGGGCACACCAGCTACCCTGTGTACCTCTAGCCATTTTCCTGATAGGGGCATGCTGGGAGTACAGATTTCTGTGTCACTGTACCCAGCCTATTTGTGTGTTCTGGGATCCCAACTCAGATCATCAGCCACTGTTTTACCCAGTGAGCCAGCTCTTCAGCCCCTGTCATTTAATTTTATTCATTTGCTTTTGCAGTGCTGGGGATTGAACCTAGGGATTTGCACATACTATTCAAATGCTCTACAGCTAAACTGCAGGGCTGGGGAGATGCAGGTAAAGATGCTGATCCCTTGAGCCCACATGGGAGGAGGAGAGAATCAACCCCTGAGGGGTGTAGTCTGACTACCACCTGTTCACTGCGGCCAATGCATGTCCATCTACACTCTAGGTGTCTGTGTAAAACAGCTGAGCTCCATCCAGCCTCAGCCCAGATTCTTTCCTTCCCTCCCTCCCTCCTACCCTCCTTCCCTCCCTCCCTCCTTCCTTCCTTCCTTCCTTCCTTCCTTCCTTCCTTCCTTCCTTCCTTCCTATGTGAGCAATACAATCCATTTATCTACTGATAGGCATTTTCGAAAGATAAACTTAGCATTACTGGTAGGGGCATTCTTACACTTTTCTCCTTAAACACTTAGCTAATTCTTCTCTTAGAATAAATTCCCAGATGTGAATTTCTGGGTCACCCACATCTGGGGACCAGTACCTTTTGATCCGACCGCATAGCAGCATAATCAGTGCTGAAAGGGATGATGTGATGTGAAGCTTGTGTGTAGAGGCCAGGCGGTGAGCCACAGTAACGGAGATATTGCTAGTCCCTGTTAGTACCTCAGAACTTCAACTTTCTGTTCTTCCTGCAGATCTATGAGCTGCGGGTCATGGAGACCAAACCTGACAAGGCAGTATCCATTATTGAATGTGACATGAACGTGAGTGACTTTTTCAGATTTTTAAGGAGGTCAGGCCGGGTGGTGGTGGCACACATCTTTAATCCCAGCACTTGGGAGGCAGAAGCAGGCGGATCTCTGTGAGTTCGAGGCCAGCCTGGTCTAGAAGAACTAGTTCCAGGACAGGCCTCAAAGCTACAGAGAAACCCTGACTCAAAAAAACCAAAAAAAAAAAAAAAAAAAGAGGTCGGGATCCAGGAAGGTATGCAGAAGAGGGAGAGGAGGAAGATGCTATTACAAGTGTTAGGAGGAGGCCATTCACCTAGTGGTCCCTAGGGAATGGGAGTGACAGTTAACTACTTAGGTGGCTGGATCCACAGTCCCCTCAGACCTGCCAAGGAGTGAATGTTTGATTATTAAGAGCTAAGTGAAAACACATTATTGACAAGCCTCCTGGTTGTCAGAAAAAAAAGCTAACACCGTCTCCTTTCATTTATATGATACCCTAAGGTATCAGACTTTAGAAATAGAAGACAGATTAATGGGTGTTGGTAACATGGATCGTTGTAGTACTGTTTAGTGTCTTCCCTGTGGTAGTGACTACACGGACCTCCATGCTGATAGTTGTAGTTAACTAATCACGCACACACAGCTCCCGGTAGCAGCGGTGTCTGCAATGCTGATGCTCCTGTAGTGGTACTGACCTGTCTAAAGTGCTGCCGTTGGGAAGGCTGGGCAGAATGCATGGTCAGGACTGTTTCCTAGAACTCTCGAGCTACTGTTATCTGATTAGTGAGGGAGACTGAGTGTGGCCACATCTCAGAATTTCACCTTTTTTTGTTTTCAAAACACAGGTGGATTTTGATGCTCCCTTGGGCTACAAAGAACCAGAAAGACCAGTGCAGCATGAGGAGTCAATAGTAAGTGGTTTTCTTGAGTTCCTCCTGATTAACCATGTGTGTGATGTTTATACCCATGCTTTTTGTTTGTTTTCATTACATTTAAATGTGTTGTGTGGGGACTAGGGGCGCATGTGCCTTGCATGTGTGTGATGGTTAGAAGACAACTTTTGGGAGTTGGTTCTCCTTCTACCGTGTGCATACCAAGGATTGAACTTGGTGACAAGTGTTTTTACCTGGTGAGCCAACTTGCCTGGCCCTTCCTGTCTTTGTTAGTGAGTGGACTCTGCAGGGACTGCCTGGGTTACGGTGCCTGCCCTTTTCAGGCTTGCCTCCTAAGAGTATGGTATCTTCAGTTGATGAAGACTGGGGCAGCAGTGGAAACAGGAGGCTCTGGGGAAAATTGACCATCTAGTCTGAGAAACTCACTTCCTGTTTTTCTGTCTTCCCGTCAGGAGGGAGAAGCTGACCACAGTGGCTATGGTGGAGAGGTGGGCTTTCGTGTGAGTACCAGGCAATGTGTCTCTGCATCCTGATACCAGGAACTGTTCTCATTGGTGCTTTGTGAACATTAGCAGTACGTGAGCTCTGGGTACCCATATGAGCAAACAAATTGGGAACTTGTTCAGTTACCAAGCCTTTCAATATGTTTTCTCCTGGAACCTTGACAACTCAATAAGGCTTCCAACTTCTCTTGTTTCTTTCAAAACTTACACCTAATATAGGACTTGGGTATGGTCCCTAGATAAGTGTGGGGGTAGAGTGTCTACCAAAAGTTCAGTTAGTGAGATAGATAAACGCAATCCTTCCTTTAGGCTCACCAATTGTTAGCACGTCCTGCTTTTAATTAACTGTACCATTTGAAAAGTAGCTGCATGTTTGCCAGCCAGGTTCCCTGGTAAACAGGTAGAAGTGGCGCATGTGCAGGCACCTAGGTGCTGGGTAGAGTTGGGAGGTATGACTAGATGTGGGGAAAGGGGCCTGGCAGGTGTTTGCCATGGGGTCTGCCATCACTGCTGCTGCTTGTTTTAGATGGGTTTCCTCCATTTCTTGGAGGGGTTGATAAAGATGTCTTGGCTGGCAGCACTTAAGGGGATCTGGACAATGCCAACAGCTCACACCTATTCTGGGGTCTCTGAGTAGAAGACACATATTGTTCACTATTGAACTTTAGCATATATCTTCTGGACTTCTTTGTCTAGGCCTTCTCTGGTTCTGGGAATAGACTGGATGGAAAGAAGAAAGGGGTTGAGCCCAGTCCCTCCCCCATCAAGCCTGGAGATATTAAAAGGTAGGTCTGACCTAGTGTGTCCCTGCTGAATGTTTGCCCTTTTGCAAGAAAGGTCTGACACAGACCTTTGTGCCAAAGCTCCCAACATAAGAGAGCCTCGTTCCAGTGCTAGAAACAGACCAGCAAGCTACTGGGTAGGCTTAAAATCTTGCTTGCCCTCTGACAGTGGTAGAGTGCGATGGTGTTGGTCCAGGGATTCAAGGTAAATCCTCTTCTAGTAGCTACCAGGTCAGGGATAGGGATGTGTTAGCTGTCTACTATTTGTGTGACCAGAAAGAGAACACTGGGGATGGGTTCCTGTGAAGAACTATCAGAGAGCCGGGCGGTGGTGGCGCACGCCTTTAATCCCAGCACTCGGGAGGCAGAGGCAGGCGGATCTCTGTGAGTTCGAGACCAGCCTGG
>NW_004949263.1:146771-152857 GCF_000317375.1 Microtus ochrogaster | reverse complement strand
AGGAAGTCTGAGTCTGGGCCCAGAGCCCACAGTCCCCTATTTCACACCCAGTGTGTTTTACTTTGTGATTCCCTCCTAGAAGGTGCAGAGAGGGTAGCGCAGTGTATACCAAAGAGCTACAAAGAGGGCACTTGCCGTCTCTCCCTACCTTCCTCTTGATTGTCGGAAGCAGATCTTAGTCCTTCTTGGAACTAACCTTTCTCCTTGTTCAATATCTTCACAGAGGGATTCCTAATTACGAATTTAAGCTTGGTAAGATTACTTTCATCAGAAATTCACGTCCATTGGTCAAAAAGGTTGAAGAGGTAAGTTTATTTCATTGGTCATCAGTTTTACTTAATTGTAATGACTAGTGTTTTTGTCATTCAAAATAGGGTGTGTCTGTCATATTTAACCACCTTCTTGTGGTCCTCCTGTTCTTAATGGCCTGATAGCTCTGTAGATCCATTGTAGGTCTACTGGCTAAGGCCTGGCAATCCAGAGGTCAAGAGCTGACTCTAGGTTTGGCCACGAAAGATCTAGGGCTCCAGGTGGGTCTCATCTTCTGTTTGCTTCCTGTTTGTTTCAGGATGGTAAGTTGAACCCAGGGCCCTACACATGCTGAACTATACTCTTGCTTAACTCTGGTTCTTTTCAACCTAGAACTAGAGCTTGCCACTTCTGTATAGTGACTCTTGGGTAAGTAGAATAGCTGTAAGGTAGGGATATAATAGGGCTAAGAGTCCCGCAGAAATGAGCACAGTGAACAGGCCCAGCTGATTTTTGTGGCTGGACATGATACCTGGGTGTAGGTGCATGTGCTAGCATGAAATCAAATTGATCAAAATCATCAAGACATCGAAAGTTAGCATGAATACCGTCATAGATGTTCAGGCCTCTGCTACAGGCCTAGCACTACCTAACAATGGTGACTAGCCTGATACTAGCTCACAGAGCCCTGGTCAGGTGCTAGGTACCTTCTGTGTACATCATAAATAATATCTCGTTGCTGGGATATACTTGTGAGCCTCATGCTGTGATTGTGTTTGTACAGATGTATGTGTGCAGAGCCAGATCCCCTGACCACCACACGTGGTGTCAGTGTCATTCCATTGAGAAAATGACCTTCACAGAGATATCAGGACAGCGGGCCTCTATGACCAGCATGTTCCTGTCACGGGTTGTGGTATGGGGAGAGGCTGCCTTAGAAGCAGGAGGCATTACTACACAGAAACTTACTCTAAGGTGTTGGGCATCAGTTATAAGTGGCTCGTTCTGCTGAAGATTGCATTCTACACAGCAGTTGTATCTGGACTACAGCTACCCGAGGTGTTTCCCAATGGCAAAGGGTTACCTCGTCTGTCGCCTGTTGATCTACATTCTTTAGTCCAATGTCAGTCTTTGCCACACCTTTTGCATATTCCATATGTAAAGGGCATTCTGCTTAGATTATTCTTGGAAAAAACTTTGTTTCCAGGAATGCCCTGCCTACAGTTCCTTTTTAAGTGACCTTGTTAACCATAATTAAAACGTCTGGTATTAGCCTGGCGGTGGTGGCGCAAGCCTTTAATCCTAGCACTCGGGAGGCAGAGGCAGGCCTGGTCTACAAAGGGAGTTCCAGGACAGGCTCCAAAGCTACAGAGAAACCCTGTCTCGAAAAACCAAAAAAAAAAAAGTCTGGTATTTTGATTTTTCTTCAAGCCTCTGGAAATCACCTCTCCTATCCAAGCATCATGATGGTTATGAGATTCAATATTGATTTGTATCTTGGATCCATTCCTCTAGGGCACTAATCTTGCCTTTAAAGGCCTAATTATCCTTTTGCATTGTAAATTAGCATTTTCAAAAGTAGAGATTCAATTCTTACTTGTCTAGCTTCTGAATTTGGTATCATTCTATTTAATTGCTGAAGTCAGTCTTTGAAAAAATTAGTGAAGGTTTCTTTCGGGCCCTGTACAACTTTAGTAAATGACTCAGTTCTCTTTCTGACTTCTTCAATTCTGTCCCAAGCATTCAAAGCTGCTGCATGGCATAGAGCTAGGGTGTGATCATATGTAGATTGTCTTTGTACATCAGTTTAATTGTCCTCTCCAAGAATTTGGTCTTGGGGGCTGGAGAGAGGTTAAGAGCATTGCCTGCTCTTCCAAAGGTCCTGAGTTCAATTCCCAGCAACCACATGGTGGCTCACAACCATCTATAATGAGATCTGGTGCCTTCTTCTGGCATGCAGGCAGGCATGGAAGGAATGTTGTATACATAATAAATAAATAAATAAATATTTTTTAAAAAAAAGAATTTGGTCTTGGGAAATCTTAATACCTGTAACCCTACTTCATTGTCCAGTGGTCCTAGCCTCATCTTTCCACCAGGTCCTCTACTGTAATTGAGGACCAGGCTTCAATACTGCTGGAACCAAGTCTCTCCAGTTTTGTGGAATAACCAGATGGCCATGAATTTAACATCTGCCTCACAAAAAGTGAATGCATACCAAATGCGACCATTGCTTTCTTAAATCTCAAATCTAAAACTTGCATGGTTGTCATCATATAAACATCAAATTAACTTAGAGATTCAGTGAGTCACACACAGCAGGTGTGAAGATATGTTTTGAAAATTGCAGATTCCTCTACCATAGGAAACCAAGAGATATTCCTCAACTCTCCATCAGTAAAAGCCTGTTGGGGGGAGGGGCACCCTGTTGTTTTTCCAGTGTTGAAGACAAATCTTGCTGCTTGTAAAAGAATTGATTGGTAGTGGTTTTTTATGGTTGCTTGGTCGTATATAAAAAGCTTTTTGAAATTTGTGCACCTTTTAGTCCAGAATTCCCTGCTAAAAAACAAAAGAGAACAGAGCTGTGTGCAGAATGTAAGCTGCTTGTCTCAGTAGTTTAGCAAATTGCCACCCCGGAAGTAAGGAATTTAGATTAGAAACTGAAGGGTCTGAGATTTGGGGATCAAGGAAACGTGCAGAAAAGTGACTGGCAATAACATTTGGGTTGGTGAAATAAGTGGACGGTGATTTTCCTCTTGTGGAGTGTACACTTTTTACACTGAAAATGATTGTTTAAGGCTGGAGAAAGGGCAGTGACACAGAGGACCAGGATTCAGTTCCCAACACCCACATGGTAGCTCAAAACCATCGTAACTCTAGTCCTAAGGGGAATCTGGGTGGTGGTGGCACGTGTTTTTAGTCACAGCACTAGGGAGGCAGAGGCAAGTGGATCTCTGTGAGTTCAAGGCCAGCCTGCGCTACAGAGTGGGTTCCAAGACAGTCAGGACTGCTAAAAAGAGAAACCCTGTCTTAAAAGACCAGGAAAAAAAATTTTTATAAATACAAAATAATTATTGTGTAAAAAGCTCCCAAACTATGATGGTTCAGTTTAGAATTTTTCAGAATTTCTATTACTGTGAAAGTGATAAATGTTGAATGGAAACTGTTTAGAGTTTTAGATTTTGATAATTTCCTGGGCTAATAAGTGGTGTGATCCTTCTGAGTGCTGAATAACAGCAAGGAGCCATAGGTTCCCTTCCCTTTCCATGTCCCAAGGGAAGCCACCAGAACACTGGTGTGGAGTACTTGAGTGTTCAGAGGGAGATGTAGGAAATGCCTTTTCACCTTAATGGTAACTTCACCTGAAAATGGCCTATCAAGACATAGCCCCTCCATAAGTTGAGGAGTGGTTGTGCAGTGAATCTAAAAACAAGGTGGTAGAGACTCACAGCTGTGATCTGTTGGTTTCTCTCTGCCATAAAATCCAGAGACCGTGTGTGTGTGTGTGTGTGTGAGAGAGAGACAGAGAGACAGAGAGACAGAGAGAGATAGAAAGAGACAGATGATTGATTATGTGAATATATGCTGTGTATATATGCTCTCTGTGCATGTGCCCTAGGATGCTAGAAGAAAGAATCAAGTCCCTTGGAGTTGGAGTTACAGGCAACCCAGAATGGATGCTGGGTATTGAAACTGAATCCTCTGAAAGAGCAATACACACTTTTAACCACTGAGCCATCTCTCCAGCCCATCAAGAAGCATTTCTAATTATGAGTAATGAAGCAGGGAAAGTAGATAGAGGACACATGAGTTCATAGAATAAAGCAATTGCTGTAAACTTTGAGGAATTTCTGAAAGTGCTATCCTGTTTTTACACCTAGGATGAAGCTGGGGGCAGATTCGTTGCTTTCTCTGGAGAAGGACAGTCACTGCGGAAGAAGGGAAGAAAGCCCTAAGTCCAAAACTGTCAGCTGGAAAATAAAAGATCGTTTGCAACGCACTGGCTGATAGTTACTTGCTCTGACAAGTTTAGAGAATGCGCTCTTATTTATGGTTTGTTTAGAGTTACCTAAGAACCATTAAGCTTGTTCTGGGTACAAAACAGCAGAACTGGAGGGTATGTGCTTAACCTGGGGAAGAGAAATCGCTCTCAGGTCCCCAAGGACCTTCTCCGCCTCCATGCATTCTGTTCCAGGGCTCTCCAGGCCATGCAAAGCACTTCCCCTTGCTGCCTTGTTCTTCCTTCCCAGGGCTGTATAGGGCCGTGTCTTCAACAGAGTATGGCTTCTCAAACCAGGAGCTGAGTACATGACAGAGATGGCCCCTGCCCTTATTTACAGTGACTCTTCAGAAGGGATCTCATCCAGACGAATTTACTCTCATTTTGTGTAATTACCAATCTACTGGCTGTCAGTAATTCCATGGTGAAGCCAAATGTGAAAGTTAGAATGAGTAAATGCTGAAGTTATGCCCCCATTGCAATTTTATGGATTACCCAAAGTTCTGATAGTTTATCTGTTTTTCAGGTACTAGGATTGAACGAAAACTTCATGAATATTAAGCATGTCACACACTCTGCCACTGAGGTTCACCTATGCCCCATTTTCTTATGGTTTTATTGTCTCAGATCTGCACTTTGTATGATGTAAGATCTTTTGACATGCTGATCCAATTATTTAAATTTTTTTCCTTGAGAATAATTCTTACTCAAAAATTAAATAAACTGATTAAAACTTGCCTCCAGCTGTTTGATAAGGTATGTCATGGATTGGTAGTTTGGGCCACTAGTCAGAAGTCACAAGAATGCCCTGCACTTCATCCTGTCATTAGAAGTGTCGGGGTCCAGTCTCAGTGGGTTTGTATGCAGGGTAGGGACGTGTGGTTTAGAAATATTAGGCAGAAAACGACAAATATAAAAAAAAAAAAAAAACCGAGTCAGGAGGGCAAGCCAGTGAATACTGAATTTGCCCATTTTTATTTTTCATACACAATATACCCCAATCCAAAAGAGGGGAAGAAGGCAAGACTTCTTTACCATGATATAAACAAGGAACAAACAAAGTAATTACCTCTTCAATACTGGAAACATGAAGTATCTGTATTCTGAGTTAAATATTCTGTTTAGGCAGGATGTGCAGTGACCACATCCTGTAGGCAGCCACACCAAGTCAAACTTGTCATAACCTTGAAGGAGCAAGGATAGGCTTGAACTCTGATCTTTGATCAAGGTGGAGTGAATTCACTTCTGTGGGCCCTGACAAGAACACCTCAGAGGTTTGTGGAGATGGTAGGGATGGTCAGGACTAACAAAGTCCCCATGGAGGATGCACTTTCCCTGTGAGTTGATGGGTAGAGTGTATCCATTCACTCTTAGTGAGAAATAGCCATAAACACAATTGGCTCCTATCTCTGTGGCACATACTTGTCACTGGCCAATGTGGCTTGGGAAGGCAGAAATGCTGTGGTAACCTGCTAGACCTGTCATGGGGACATCTCAGTTTCACTAGCAGTAAGGCAGCCTTCATTTGTGGAATTCTGTTGGCTTACATAAAATTTGTCAGGCTGGAAAGATGGTGCAGTAGTTAAAAAAACACTTGTTCTTGCAGAGGATCCAGGTTTGGTTTCCAGCACCCACATGGTTCACAGCCATCTGTAATTCCAATTCCAGAGATCTGTGTACATGTGGTGCACATACATATTTATTTATTACACTTAAAATGGATAGTAAAAATGTATGTGACTACATGTACAGGTATGTATATGTTGAGGTTGGAGTACGGTTCTCAGGGGTCAAACTTAGGTCCTTGGTTCCATTCACAAGTGAGCCATCTCATGAC
>NW_004949263.1:144919-146562 GCF_000317375.1 Microtus ochrogaster | reverse complement strand
TCTGCACACATGTTTGTACAAGAAGAGGGTATTGGGGGAGGGGGGGCTGGAGAGATGGCTCAGCTGTTAAGAGCACTGGCTGCTCTCCCAGAGGTCCAGAGTTTAATTCCCAGCACCCACATGGTGGCTCACAGCCATCTATAATGAGATCTGGTGCCCTCTTCTGGCCTGCAAGCATACATGGAAGGAATGTTATATACAAAATAAATAAATAAATCTTTAAAAAAAAAAAAAGAAGAAGAAGAAGAGGGCATTGGGTCCCCTGGAACTGGAGTTTTAGATGCTTGTGAGCTGCCGTGCCTGTGCTGGGAATCAAGGGCAGCCAGTGTTAACTGTGAGCCATCTCAAGCCCCGTAAGTTGGCTCTTGTTTTGAGACAGGGTCTCAGGGTATAACCCTGACTGACCTAGAACTCACAGAGGTGCCCATTTTCTCCAGAGTGCTGGGATTAAAGGTGTGCACCTCTGAGCCTGTGGCCTCTAGAGCTTCTTTCACCCTTAGCCACTCCGAGCCTGCTCCCTCCTCCTTTCCATACACGGAATCAAGCTCATCTGTACGTTTCCTGTATGCTCAGGCCAAATCCCTGTAGTCTCAGATCGCCAGGTGGGTTACTCGGAGTTCAAGACTCTGCACTTGCAAAGATAAACTACTTCGAGATTTGAAAAATAAAAACCGGGCGAGTTGGCCGGAACTGCAGGGTTTCAGACTGTCAGTTACGTGGCTTTGAAGCCGTGGCACCGGCTCGACACCAGGTGGAGAGGCCTCTGACAATCGGCCACTCAGTGAAGACGTCCTGTTCGCTGTGAATTTACTTGGAGCTCATTGGTTCATATCTCTGTCAGTCACACGGGGCCTGGACATGGCGGTCGCTGGCGGCTGGCAGGTCAGTGTGCTGGGCTGCTGGGCTGGGTGGTGTTAGGCTACCGCTTGTGCCCGCGTTCACGCTGTCCCTTCCCGCAGCCTCCCCGGCCCTGCGAGGTCTACCGCGCCGAGTGGGAGCTCTGCCGCAGCGCCGGCCACGTCCTACATCACTACTACGTCCACGGCGAGCGGCCCGACTGCAGGCAGTGGCTGCGCGACCTGACCAGCTGCCGCGAGTGGGAGGAGAGTCACAGCCCCCAGGCCCAGGTGCGCGCAGGGTGTGGGTGTGTGCACAGATCTTTCGGGGACATCCCCCTTGTGCTTCGCTCCTGAGAAGAGCCCCAAACTGCGGCATCGAAGGGACTTTAGACCGCGTCAAGTACAAGGAGGGAGGCAGAAAGAAGGGAGGTATAGAGAGGCTTGGGGAGAGGAAGGACAACTGCCCAGCGTTAGGGTTATCCGCCGGCCCTTGGGGACAGGACAGAGAAAAAGAGCCAAGATGCCTGGAGCATGAGGGTGGCTGTAAGGGCATAAGAGTGAACCTGAGAGTACCCAAAAATGTTCAAGCACGTGTGACTGGAGTTACCTTTGGAGGCCAGCCTGGCTCTGAGAGCGTGGAGTACTGTAGAGGACAGGGACCAGTACTGAGGCTGGACCTTCGCTGGGGAGGTGTGAAGAAACCTCCACTTATTTTATTTTATTTTATTTTGGTTTTTCGAGACAGGGTTTCTCTGTGGTTTTGGAGCCTGTCCTGGAACTAGCTCTTGTAGACCAGGCTGGTCT
>NW_004949263.1:138376-144384 GCF_000317375.1 Microtus ochrogaster | reverse complement strand
AAAAAAAAAAAAAAAGAAAACTGCTTGGCCCTGATAGGACAGAAAATTAGGTAGGCGGAGTAGACAGAACAGAATGCTGGGAGAAAGAAGCCAAGTCAGGCAGTCGCCATGATTCTCCCACCCGACACAGCTGATCTGGAAGCCATGGAGGGGTGCTACTTAAAAATACAGTTTCCGTGTAATTATTTCGAGGCATAAGCTAGCTATGCGGGCGGCCAGGTGCCGGGGACGCAGCCCCGCAGCTCTTATTACTTCAGTTTAGGGAGCCATTCATTAAACAAGTAGTTGTCTCCTTGAGTGATCTCTGATTCAGGGTAGAAAAGTGAGCCCTGCCTTCCTGGGGCACACTCCAGTCTGCAGTGTGGTATTGCTTTCGTGGTCACTGTGATAGGGAACAGAAACTCCAGTACACAGGGATAGGGATATCCAGAAACAAGAGGTCCAGTGTTGAAGACATTAGTAAACATTTTGAAACAGACAAACCAATGACGAAAACAAGCGGCTAAAACATTTTTAAAGGGATTTATTTGTTTATTATATAGAGAGAGTTCTGCCTGTATGTGTCTTTGCAGGTCAGAAGAGGGCACCAGTGTAGCAAGCTGCATGGAATCACACCTGATGGAGATGTATAATCAACTCCTATGGCTAAAGTCTGACCTATGCTATGATCACACAATGATCATCAGCTGCCTGCATATGCATGAACCTATGGGCAGTGCCCACCTTGCAGTTCGGGATTGGCAGCCCATGCCTACTTAAGGGCTGGGAGAGGTTTGCCCGGAGAGAGGGGAGGAGAGAGGAAGAGGGAGAGGGGGAGGGAGAGGGAGAAGGAGAAGGAGAAGGAGATAGATTGCTGTGAATAAAGTCCTGAAAACTGCTGCAAGAAGAGCTCCGGGTGTTGCGTTTTTCCTTGCTGGTCGAGGGTGGACGCGACACACCAGATCTCATTAGGGTGCTTGTGAGCCACCATGTGGATGCTGGGAATTGAACTCAGGACCTTTGGAAGAGCACCTAGTACTCTTAACCTCTGATCCATCTCTCCAGCCCCTAAAACATTTTTTTTAAATACAGAAAACAGAAACCCCCTAGTGAAAGTAAAAATCATGGCAGAAAGCGTGTTTGTATGGCAAGAAACTGGAGACTTACTGTCTGCAACTATAGATGAGCTTTCATAAATCGGGGCAAAAAGCAACGATGTTTCTGAGTAAAGAAATGGGCAAAGGTCATGGAGAAGCAACTCACCATGAAACTCAGTACCTCAGCACACAGAGCACTTATTTCTTTACCATCTTAAAGTGCTTTTATTCTTATTTTATGTGTGTTTTGCCTGCGTATGTCAGTACTAAGTACATACACTGCCTGGGGATCCCTGGAACTGGGCTTCAGATGGTTGTGAGTTACCACATGGGTGCTGGAAATCAAACCCCAGTCCTCTGGAAAAGCACCTGGTGTTCTTAACTGCTGAGTCATCTTACCAGCCCCTATAAAGAAAAATAAAAGTCTTTGTATATGTGTGTGTATGTCATGTGTATGTGTTTGCGTGTGCACATGTGCACACATGGCATGCAGAGGCACTCTGTGGGCATCAGGCATTTCTCCTAGTCACTCTCCACCTTATAAATTGAAGCAGGATCTCTCACTGAGCCTGGACTTCCCTGTCTCCATCTGCTGAGTGCTGGAATTACAGGCATGCACCAACACACTCAGCTTCTGTTTGCTTCTTAAACAATAATGATCTTTTTAGAGACAGGATCTGGCTGTATAGCTCAAGATGGTTTGAAACTTCAAATCCTTTTGACTATGCCTGCTAACTTCTTTGAATACAAATAGTCACTACCATGCCCAGCTTAAGAAGCCTGCATAGCACCTAAGACCTCACCAGGGTCACCCCTGTCATGATAAGGGGACCTTTTGCTCACACCCTGTCCAGAGTCCAGGAGTAAATTCAGAATGCTGTCTCTTCCTCACTCGGTGTCCCCACTCTACAGACTTACTCCAGGCTCTCCAGGTCAGCTGTAGCTGAGGCCTAGGAAATGTTTGTTATCAAATGGCTGAAGTCAGAGTCTGGACATGGTTGTGCATGCTTATTTGCTTAGGAGGTGGAGGCAGCAATATCAGAAATGTAAGGTCATACAGAGTGATCATGAGGCCAGCCTGAGCTACTTAAGACCCTGTCTAAAAATGCAAAGGACACAATAAAACTGCTGAATAAGATGATACATTAAGATGACCTGTGCTGCAGAGAAAGAATGGCCTAGAAGTGTGTGTGCTAAAATGGAACAGTTGTCAAGGTCCGGTTTGTAGAGTCAGCTGAGCTGCGGAGCTGTGTGGGCTCCCATCTGTTCCTCTCTTTAGCAAAGTGCTGAGGAAGAGAGTGGTGTAGGTGCCATGTGATGGTACTGGGGTGTTGGGATCCAGTGGTGAAGCAGGAAATGACCAGAATCTCATTTGTACAGCGATCCCTCTGTGAGAGTGAGCAGGCACGGGTCCAGGCTGCTCGGAAGCACACCCTGGTATGGGCCTTGAGGCAGAAGCCCCCTACGGACTGGAACCTCCCTCTACCACCGGAGAAGGACAAGTGATGAGTGACGAGCAACTGCAACCCTGCCCTTGCCCTGGACTTGGACTAGCTTCCACCTGACCTGGAACACAGAGGAAGGCACTTCCAGGTCTGATTGCCATTGTCCACCTGTACCCGGCGTCTCACCATTGTGACACTCTGAAAGACACCTGTGTCCACAATGGCAGGAAGCCAAGTACTGTGGCAGGTACCTGTGAGAAGCCTGGTTGGTCCATCTTGTCCATGCCACCACCTCTGAGAACAACCACACCAGAGGTGGCAGTCCTGATGTGTGAGAATCTCAAGTCTACAGTGGCAGCCCTGCCCTGTATGGGCACATGGCACAGTAGTCAGAATAAGGTTGCTAAATGGTTCTGCTGCACATGGCTCCCTCTGACCATGAGAAATGGACCTCGATGGCTTGGTTTTGCTGATTACCATGTTATCCAAGCATGGACCTCTTACTTGCTCTGCTCCCCTGCTTAGTGGGCAGGGCAACTTGCCCCTCTGAACCGGCACCTTTTACTGGTTTTTGCAGACTTTTAAAAAGAAATACACACAGTCTTGCAGGAACCACAGACTCTGGGGTCAAGAAATCCAAGTCACAACTAAAGTCAGAGTTCAAGTCCAAGGAATATATGATTTAGGTCGTCTGATTTCTCCTCATCGTTATTGTATTAAAAAGTGTTTGTTTCACATGTTCGATTCCAAAAGCAACCTGAAAATTAAAGCCATGTTTGTTACACTTTATACCTGTCCTAGTTAGAGTATCTATTGCTTTGATGAAACACCAAGTTGGGGAGGAAAGGGTTTATTTGGTTTGCACTTCCAGATTGTAGTCCATCTTTGGAGGGAATCAGGACAGGAGCTCAAACAGGGCAGGAACCTAGAGGCGGGAGCTGATCTGGAAGCCATGGAGGGGTGCTACTTAATGGTATGCTCCTCATGGCTTGCTCAACCTGATTTCTTATAGAACTTAGGACCACCAGCCTAGGAATGGCACCATCCACAATGGGCTGGCCCTTACCTATAGATCACCAAGAAAATGCCCACTGGGTAGTGGAGGCACACGCCTTTAAACCCAGCACTCAAGAGGCAGAGGCGGCAGGTGGATCTCTGTGAGTTTGAGACCAGCCTGGTCTACATAGTGAGCTTCAGGACAGACAAGGCTACATAGAGAAACCCTTTCTCAAAAAACAAAACATACAAATGCCCTACAGCTGGAACTTATGGAGGCATTTTCTCAATTGAAAGAGATTTCTGCTGGGCACTTGGGAGGCAGAGGCAGGCGGATCTCTGTGAGTTCGAGGCCAGCCTGGGCTACAAGAGCTAGTTCCAGGACAGGCTCCAAAGCTACAGAGAAACCCTGTCTCGAAAAACCAAAAAGAAAAAAAAGATTTCCTTCTTTCATATAATTCTAGCTCAGTGATTCTCAACCTTCCTAATGCTGTGACCCTTTAATACAGTTCCTCATGTTGTAGTGACCCCCAACCATAAAATTATTTTTGTTGCTACTTCATAACTATAATTTTGCTAGTGTTATAAACCATGATGTGAATATCTGGTATGCATTCCCTGTGAAAGCATGGTTTGACCTCGAAAGAAATTTCTAACCACATACATAAGCACATACAAACATGCCATTTTCAGGGGCAGTCACTGTGAGGTGGGGAGTCTTCAGCTTAGCTGCTGCTGTTTCAAAATGAGCATTTCCTGACAGTGAGGGCTGAGAAGGTGCCAGAGAGTGGCATTCTGCATGTTCTCTCTAGAAGGGCAGCTGTTACCTTGAGCCAGCTCCTATACCAGTTCATAAGGGAGTTCTCGCGCAGGGACACTTCCTGTCACCTGCTTTTTTGTTCCAAGCTGTAAATCCCACACCAACATAGAACTTGGATAGAATTTTCCTGCATTTACACTGTGTTCATTCATTTTTGTTCTTTTTTCAGTCTTGAGAAACAAAAATAGGACATTATGTAAGGGGGCCTCAGAGTCAGTACAGAATACATCTCAGCACCAAGGAGATTTATTACCCTGGAGGGATAAGTGTGTGTGTGAGAGGGGGCGACGGGGGCTGCCTCTGGATTGAACAAAGACAGACAGCAGGTATTTCTGCAGGAGTGGTTTTTAAGGAGAAAGGGGGAGTCTGTGCTAGGGCGGGTTGGTATGTCCTGATTGGACAGGTTAGCCAGTGTAGCCGAATAATGAATTTTAGTTGCTGGATCTTTGAGTTTTAGTGAGGCATAAGAAAGTGGCCAAATGAGTGTATAGACTTTGTAGCTAGCTTTAGGAATGTAATCTAACAGTTTAGCAAGGGACAGGGAAAGGGACTGGCAGTTCAAAAGTTCCTATGATACTTTACGGGAAAGACATAAACATTAAACATCAGTAGTCTCTGGTTTGGGGTCTGGCTCAGAGGTATGCTTGCAGGCACAAGGACCCAAGTTTGATCTCCAAGCACTGCAATAAATAAAATGAGTTCAAACCAGTGTGATGGTGTGTCATGCTGTGATCCAAGCACTTGCGGGGCAGAGGCAGAGGATCAGGAGTTCAAGACCATCTTTGGCTATATGAGACCTTCTCTGAAAAACAAACAACAACAAAAACCAAACAAACAAACAAAAAACAATGGTAAATAATACAACAGAAGTGCACACGATGAAAGTGGAGCCGTGCCTTGAGCTCTTTGGACAGAACTCCATAGTTAAAAGCTTCACATAGGGTTTGGCTTTGTTCTGTTTTTAAGACAGGATCTCAGTGAGTTCAAGGCCAGCCTGGTCTACAAGGCCAGTTTCAGGACAGCCAGGACTGTGACAAACCCTGTCTCAGCTGGGCAGGTGGCACTTGCCTTTAATCCCAGCACTCGGGAGGCAGGCTGATCTCTGTGAGTTCAAGGCCAGCCAGGTCTACAAAGTTCCAGGACTGTCAGGACTGTGACAGAAAACCCCTGTCTCAGAAAACAAAACAAAGGTTAAACTGGGCATTAGTTTAGGTTGTAAAAGTTGATTACATGGGAAATGTAAGGCAAGTAAAGTTGTTACCTTGTTCTCTTAAAGGCAGGTTACCCAATCAGGTTGAGCACACAGTAGGGCCGCAGTCTTAAGTCTTAGTAGCCTCGGGGTGAATTAACTCTGGACGCGAAGTCCAGAAAAAGTTCCAGTCTCTGAGGAAGTAAGAAGTCTTCACATCGAGGCCATCTCTCTTTCTCGTTTTATTGAAGAAGCATGACCGTGGGGGCAGTCACTGATGAAGATGAAGTCACACACACCAAGCTGTGGTGTCCTGTGGGGGCAGCCTGCTGACAAAGGCACAATAGAACTTTGAGGAGGAGGCAGACAAACAGAATGTTAGTCCTGTAAAAGAACACACATTAAGATTTAATCCTGAAAGTCAACTCCCAGTGTTTAGCCATTAGTTATCAAGCATTATTATTATTATTTTTTTTTTTTTT
>NW_004949263.1:131370-137996 GCF_000317375.1 Microtus ochrogaster | reverse complement strand
TCGAGACCAGCCTGGTCTACAAGAGCTAGTTCCAGGACAGGCTCCAAAACCATAGAGAAACCCTGTCTCGAAAAACCAAAAAAAAAAAAAAAAAGAATATACGTTTCAAAGCATAACTAAGTTATCTAAACGCAGAGATTGCCTGTGCCGTGGATGAGTCCAGATAACAGGAGTCCAGGCAGGAATCAGTCCAAGAATTAAGGCCAGGAGACAAAATTGTAGTGTAGTGAGAGGAAGCAAAGTACATGGAGAAGAATCAGAAGTGACCGGCAACTTGCACAGGGTTGGAATTCCGGACAGTGCCCCTCTTTTGTTACAGGGCTGTTTTCTTCTGGTACCAGTTTATAGGATGGCTTTGCCAGTCCTGCTGGAATCCAGAGGAAGCATATGTGAGGAAGCGTAGTGTAGAGCCTCAGCTCCAGGTGAGGAAGGAAATGAGAGCCAAATGTTAGCAGTCCTTGAGGGAATTTAGTTAAAACCTTAGTTTGGATAAAATTTGTTTTTTTTTCTTTGTTTTGTTTTTTGGGCTTTTGTTTGTTTCTTGGATTTTTGTTTGTTTGTTTTTGTTGTTTTGAAGCAGAGTTTTGTTGTTGTTGTTGTTGTTTTTGTTTTTTATAAACCTGGCTGTCCTGGAACTCACTATGTATACCAGGCTGCCCCTGTCTCCTGAGTACTGGGATTAAAAGTATTGTGCCACCACCACCTGGCTATTTTTAACTAAAGTGTAGCTGAGTCTGCTGGCACACACCTTTAAGACCAGCACTGAAGCAGGAGAGGCAGGTGGATCTCTGAGTTCAAGGCCAGTCTGGTCTACAGAGTGAGTTTCAGAACAGCTAGGGCTGTATAGAGAAACCCTGTCGCAAAACAATGACAGCAAAATTAAATGCAACTTGCTCCTGGGAAGTTACCCTAATCCCTCTCTTTTTTTTATGTATTTAAGTAATAAATGAATTTTTTCAATTATGATTTGTCCTTGGTAGTTAAAGGGTAGTGAAAGAAGTGAATCACGTGTGCTGAAGTCCTTGTTATAGAGAAAGGAGTCAGTGTCTCCAAACAGCCCAGGACACTCATGTGTGAGTTGTAGCAAAAATAAAGCCTGAAACGGCATCAATAGAAACATAAAGAAGTTTCAAATGCCCAAAGGAGATTTAATTTTGAGGCTGTGTCTGGTCATTTTAATTGTTTTTGTAAAACTTTAGTGGCTGGTCAGTTCTTACAGTGGTTACTAAGCGTAGGTTGATCTCTGAGAACTACTAATTTGAGTAGAGGTTTAACACTCCCATGTGAGATTTTGAGTCTAACATTGTGTGTAGCATCCTCAAAGTGTCTTCTTTCACATTCCTTCAGCCACTACTAACCCTCACACCCTATAAAACCCATCTTTTCCTTTCCATTTTGGAAACATCCAGTCAGCTTACCTGGTTTCACAAAGTGCATAAATTTTTTTTTTTAACCTTTCTTTTATCTGGACATATCCATTCATACCTAAATCCTTCTTTACTAGAATCTTTCCATCTTTCTATCCACTTAAACTTTGAAAGACTTACTGTTTTCCCTTCTTAATACCATGAGGCATAGGTGCTTAATTTTGAGATTAGTCACTGAAAGACAAGTCCTCCCTCCTTTAAAAATCAGTAGAGCATAAAAAAATAATAAATAAAAGTCATTTTTTAAAAGTCAGCAGCAACCTATAATCTCACCTTTAATTTCAGCACCCAACAGGGAAAGACAAGTGAATATCTGAGTTCAAGGTCAGCCTGGTCTGCAAAGCCAGTTCCAGTTCAGCCAGTGCAATAAAGAGAAACCTTGTCTCAAAAATACAAAACAGTAACAACAAAAAAGAGGAGAAGGAAGAAAAAAAAAAAGAAAGTCAGTAGCAATTGTATGGTAATTGAGTTTGTTTGTCCCCACCATAGCTTCTTTGTGAGCTTTCCAGTCTCAGGAGGAAGACTGTTAGGAGAAAAGGCAAGGCCTGATTGTTTCATAAACATGAGACACCTAATCAGGATTTGTCTTTTTAAAAGTCAGTAAAAGAAACAGGATGGAAGCAATCTCTTTACTGTCTGTCATTTTGTAGCTTGTGGCAGAACATTTAAGAAGTTTGTAAAGGGGGCTGGAGGTATGGCTCAGAGGTTAAGAACACTGACTACTCTTTTTTTTTAATTAATTTATTTATGTATTATGTATGCAATGTTCTGTCTCTATGTATATCTGCAGGCCAGAAGAGGGCACCAGACCTCATTAGAGATGGTTGTGAGCCACCATGTGGTTGCTGGGAATTGAACTCAGGACCTCTGTAAGAGCAAGCAATGCTCTTAACCGCTGAGCCATCTCTCCAGCCTCCCTGACTACTCTTTCAAAGGTCCTGAGTTCAATTCCCAGCAACCACATGGTGGCTCACAACCTCTTCTGGTGTACAAGCACACACCCAGGCAAAACACTGTATACATAATAAATAAATTTTAAAGTTTGTAAAGGTCTTGACAAGTGTTTGTTAATGGAAAAATATTCTGAATATGTCTTAAGATAGGGGATATTTATTTATTTATTTATTTGCTTATTTATTTACTTTAAGTCCTTGTGGCAGAGTCTGGGCCTGCTGGGAGGCTCCTTTGATTGTCTATTAACCAGCTAAGGGATGGCAGGTAACTGAGCCTCTGGTTTGAAATTTTCTTGTTTAAGAGACCCAGGTAATTAAACTTTCCTTGACAGCTCTCAGATTTGTATCATCAAGTAATCTGTCCCACTTTGCATCCAAAGCCAGAATGTTTTTAAGGTGAAAGGAGACTTTTTGCTGAGGATGGAATTGCCAGGCATCCTCAGTTGAGAAGCTTTTGCTTTAGCAGCGGGTGGCAGGGCTGCTGAACTGTCTGATGAAGATGTGGCCTGGACAAGGAGTTATGCATTCATGGTGTGCCCAGAGATGAAAGTCTACAAGCTTGTTTCTTTTCTCTTTTCTTTTCTTTTTTTCTTTTTTTGGTTTTCGAGACAGGGTTCTTCTGTGTAGCTTGGTGCCTGTCCTTAGCTCTTGGCTCTTGTAGACCAGGCTGGCCTCGAACTCACAGAGATCTAACTGCCTTTGCCTCCCGAGTGCTGGAATTAAAGGCATGCGCCACCACCACCCGGCATACAAGCTTGTTTCAATGATGTCTTATTTCCAACTGGTTTAGGTAAAGTGCTTAATAATCCTGCATGCTGATGAGATATAGGAGACAAAGAATTCTGCATGGTGATAGAGAAGGCAAATGGAAAACTGTACCCTTTCCTTGTGACAGAAGTTGAAGTAAAAACCAAACTGGACGTGATGAAGAGATTCCCACTCACCTTTCTGTGGTGGTTTGAATAAGAATGGACCCACAGGCTCATATATTTGAATGCGTAGTCATCAGAAGTTGGT
The DNA here is from genome assembly GCF_000317375.1 of Microtus ochrogaster. Classification (NCBI taxonomy): domain Eukaryota; kingdom Metazoa; phylum Chordata; class Mammalia; order Rodentia; family Cricetidae; genus Microtus; species Microtus ochrogaster. Next base: position 134,599 of record NW_004949263.1, on the reverse strand, counting down.
ACTACTTGGAAGAGATTTGGAGGTGTGGCCTTGCTGGAGAAAATGCATCACTGAGGGTGGATTTTGAGGTTTCAAAAGGTCAAGCCAGGCCCAGAATCTTTCTCTGTTGCTACCTTCGGATTCCTATGTAGAACTCTCAGCTGCTCTCCAGCATCATGTCAGTCTGTGTGCTACCATGCTCCCACGATGACAGTAATGGACCAAACTTCTGAAACTGTAAGCCAGTCCTAAATAAGCATTTTCTTTTATAAGAGTTGCAGTGGTCATAGTGTCTCCTTACAGCAATAGAACACTGACAATACAGGGGTGTAGACTTCTTTGTTTCTGAGCTGGCAGAAGATAATGTACAAGGGGCAGCAGTGAGTTCTTAGAGGAGGGTCCATGTAACGGACCATGGTAAAAAACAGATGGAAAAGATCCAGAATGTGAGACACCATATGATGACAGCATCCGTGGAGTGTGTTATGTGAGGTAGCATCTGTGACATCAAAAAAGACTTTTAGTACTGTTACAATTCTTACTGAGATTGCAGTTAAGAAAACAGTTTGGGAAATTTTGCCCTCATTAGAAGAAGAGAATGGGCAAGGGAATCATTTTAAAAATAGCAGGTTTTGTCATAGGTGATGATTTTACCATCATCCATTACCTTAAAGCCATTGGTTTGGTGAAAGAGAATTTGACATTTCTCTTTGACCAGCATAAATTCAGAGCTGGACATTGGATCTCCTCCATTACAACTTTGTGGGAAACGCTGAGACAAAGTTAATAAGGAAAATCTTTTAACATCATGGTTAGTGTTAGTTTTGTTTAGTAAGGTGAAATGTAATAGAACAGCTGGCTGGACCATGTACTGTAGTTCTGTAGAAGGATAAGGTAACTGTGTAGCCAGCTGTTTTTGCATCAGAAGGAGAAAGATGTGTACTTCTAAGTCCTGCTGAAGAGGGGGTCCTCTGGTCAGTTAGCTGACAGAGAGGTCTACCTTGATTGGACCATGCTATTGACGCATGAATTCCTAGAGAGACTTTTGAAACACAGAGGGCTGTAAGCAGATTGTCTTGGTTAGATTACCATTGCTGTGATAAAGCACTAGGCCAAAAGCAAATTGGATAGAAAAGGGTTTCTTTGGCTTACACTTCCATATCGCTGTTCATCATTGAAGGAAGTCAGGACAGGAACTCGGACAAGGCTGGAACCTGGAGGTAGGAGCTGATGTAGAGGCCACACAGGAAAGCTACTTATTGACTTACTCCCGTGGCTTGCTCAACCTGCTGTCTTATAGAGCCCAGGACTGGTCCAGGGCTGCACCTCTTTCACTAATCACTAGTTAAGAAAATGCCCTAGAGGCTTGCCTACATTACAGTCTTATAGAGCACTTTTTAAATTGAAGGTCCTTCCTGTCTAATGACTTTAGTTGGTGTCAAGCTGACGAAAGCTATCCAGCACAGGGATGATCTGGTCAGAGTAAATCAGAGGTTGCTGAGGCGGGTGGAGGTAAGGGGAGGAGAAGAGAGAAGTGAGTATAGAGTTGATTGTGGTGGCGGTGACTAGTCCCACTGCCAAAGAGAACTGGCAGAAGCAGCAGGGAGCTACGGAGCATCGAAGGGAGGGAGCAGCAGAAAATATAGGACTAGTGTAAAGAATTGTATCTAGCCTGGGTGAAAGGAATGCGGGTCCCTTGCTGCTGGAGTTTCTCCCCAGCATGTAAAAGACCCTTTTGCAGGTATATCAGGAACAAAAGGAGTTGTGGGGTGGGAGCTATTGGGAGAACTTAGGTGGAACATTTTGTTTGGGTATAGGGGAAGTTCAGTAAGTAAACGTAAGTATGAGGATACTAAGGAAGAAAGAAGTGATGAAGGGGAGGAACCAGAGCATCAGGGAACTGGAAGCTCGTACATAGGAGGTTTGTGGCTGAGTATTTTCTTGTCCCTGTGTTTTTGGGCCACATCTTTGACAAGTTAGTTTATTTGGTGTGGAAGCAGCATTGTTCCTGGAGGAGTACCAGGTCCCATCATTAGCAGGTTAGAGCTAGTCTTAGAGTAGCAGGAGTCAGTCGAGGTGGTCCTGAAGGATGTTAAGCTGATCCAAAATTTCGCTAAGGTTTTTTGAGCACTAGTGAGACAGAGAGGTTAACTGATGCAAAGAAGGCTCCAGTCCAGCTGTTTTGAGTCCTGAAAACAATGCAAGAGAAGGGATGAGTTCAATGGCCCATGGCCTGTTAGTCCCCCTTCCAGAGGTCAGCCAAACTGCTTTCAGGGATTTGAGGGGGCTCCAGTCTCTCCTTAATAGTTTTAAGCTGACAAAATGTAGGAGGGGCAACAGTGTGCTTCAGAGGAGGGTCCATCTAATGGGATACAATGAAACTTAACAGATGGCAAAATTCCAGAATGTAAGTCAGGAAGTAATAACTGTACAACCTTGTGGGGAACATTAAGTGACAAAATTAATGAGGTAAATTCTACACGAAAATTTACATGAGTTAATAAAGTCTATTGATAAAGTTAAAATAAGGTTAAATGATATTGTACAACTGGCTTCTCTAATCAGGAACATTGGTGGTTGGGGCACAGGATGCTATTCTTACAAAACTGTGAGAAGTGCTTTTCTAGAATAAAATATTGTTACCAGGAAGAGAATCATTAGTGAGAGATAGTTGTTCAAATAATGCCTTATATGGTTGAGTAATGTCTGGGTTTTCTGTCCTGCCTGGTTTCCACAGTCGTTAAGTCCCAAAGAAATCACACAGAGGTCACATAAACTGGCCCACTAGCTCAGGCTTCTTATTAACTCTTATAACTTATATAGCCCATTATTCTAGTCTATGCTAGCCACATGGCTCGGCTTTTCAGTGGGGCAGTCACATCTTGCTTCTGTGGTGGGTTTACAGCTGCAGAAAGAGCTTCCTCCTTCCCAGAATTCTCCTGTTCTCATTGACTTGACTCTACTTCCTGTCTGGTTGTCCCACCTATACTTTCTGCCTGGCTACTGGCTAATCAGTGTTTATTTAAAATATAATTGACAGAATGCAGAGCATTCTTCCACACCAGTTGAGTAATGTCTGAGGGCTCTTAAAGAAACATATAACCAGGATTGATCATATTAATCCTGGTCATACTTTCCTTCTACGTGTTTAAGACCATGTAGGTGGGGCTGGAGAGATGGCTCAGCGGTTAAGAGCATTGCCTGCTCTTCCAAAGGTCCTGAGTTCAATTCCCAGCAACCACATGGTGGC
>NW_004949263.1:127458-130600 GCF_000317375.1 Microtus ochrogaster | reverse complement strand
AGGCACCAAAGCTACAGAGAAACCCTGTCTCGAAAAACCAAAAAAAAAAAAAAAACCAAAAAAAACCAAAAAAAAGTACTATCTAAATTATGATGTCCTTTTCATGATCATGTTTAAATTGGGTTTAAGTCCCTGTAATCTAGAGGGTAGTAAACTTAGAAAACAAAACAGGGGGCTGGAGAGATGACTCAGAGGTTAAGAGCGTTGACTGCTTTTCCAGAGGTCCTGAGTAATGGGGTGTATATGGGGTTCTGCAAAGAAGTTATCAAGGCCGTGATGGTATACCACTTGGGAGCTTGGGAGGTGGAAGTAAGAGAAACAGGAACTCAAGGTCTATTTTGGCTACACAGTGTGCTTTTTAAAAAAGTAAAATGAATAGAATTAACACACAAACAATTCCCTTTCTGGGGGTAAACCCCAAAGAATTAGAGCAAGAGAGCTGGAGGCATAGTTAAGTGGTAGAACACTTTCCTGGCAAGCTCAAAGCCATTATCTCCTTCCTTCCTTTCCCCAGACAGGGTTTCTTTGTGTTGTCCTGTCTTGGAACTTGCTTTGTAGGCCAGTCTGGTCTCAAACTCAAAGAGATCTATCTGTCTGCCTGTGCTTCCAATGCTGGGACTAAAGGCATGCACCACCACAGCGCCACCAAAGCCATTATTTTCATCTCCAGTACTTTTTCCTCAGAAAGGAATTTAAAGCAAGGTCTTTAGAGATTTGTACACGTGTGGTGGGAGCAGCTGCGTTCCTGACAACTAAACCACAGAAGGGACAAGATGAATGGATGAACAGAATCACCCTACAGAAATCAAAACAAGTGAGGGATCAAGGCCAGCCTGAGTTACAACAGTGTGACCTGGTCTCAATCACACACTACCCTGAAAAAAATCTAGCAGTGTGTGTGTGTGTGTGGTGGCATACATAAAGAGGCAGTTACTTGGGAGGCTGAGGCAGGAGGATTAGTTGAACCCACTTTGGGAAGTCTTAAAAAAAAAACTGAAAAAATAGAGGCAATATGCTTACAGAAGTGAGGCCAGGCAGAGAGCAACGAGGATTTCACTTAAGTGAAGCGCATGAGTTTGAGGAGTCAGCATCACATGACAGGAGGAATGGCAGGGGTTGGGCTGGGAGAATAGAGAATAGAGGCTAAGTTTCATGATATAGCCCAGGTTAGCCCATATTTGAGATCCTCTTGCTTCACTCTCCCAAGGAGCTGGAACTACTGTCATGTGCCATAGCTGGCTGGAGTTCTTTAATACGTAGTTTTCCATTTCATAATGCAAAGTCCTGAAATAGCATTATAAATATACTGTCAATAGATTATAAACTATAAATACACAAATATACACTAAATTAGCTAGAACCAGTCAAGAAAGTAAATTTTGCAAAAAGAAGCTTTTTTTCTTTGTATGTGATGCTGGCAGTGAAAGCCAGAGCCTCTCATATACTAGACAAACTTCTGCTAGGTCGTATCACCAGCCCTCACTAATCTAAGCTCATACTCAGACAAAACTTTCCCCTGGTTTATTTGCAATACAGCACTTAAGCCAAAGCCTTTTTTTTTTTTTTTTTTTTTTTTTTTTTGCCAATTTAAATATTTTTATTAGACATTCCTTTTTTTAGTTTTTCGAGACAGGGTTTCTCTGTAGCTTTGGAGCCTGTCCTGGCACTAGCTCTTGTAGACCAGGCTGGCCTCGAACTCCTCACAGAGATCCGCCTGCCTCTGCCTCCCGAGTGCTGGGATTAAAGGCGTGCGCCACCACCGCCCGGCTCAAGCCAAAGCCTTTCTGCAGTTGCATGGAGTCACTAGGAGAAATGGCACCATACTGTCACAGGGCTTGTACAAGGCCAAAACCTCATTAAAATTCACATGTTGAAGCCCTAGCCCCTGGCACCTTGGGGTGTCGCGACCATTAGGTTTGCTGTATGGCCACATGAATAAGACACCTGTGAAGATAAGGAGGCTGCCCGCAAACCAAAAGGCCACCTCAGGAGAGATTGCAGTGTGGGGAGTTCCAGAAAAGGTTTCCACTGTGGAAGCTGCCTGCGCCCTGGTATTTTGTTACAGCAGCTGGAACAGAAGACTACATTCACTAGTTCTGTGCTTTGGTGTTGTTTAGCAGACAGGGTCTCAGACTATACCTTAGGCTAGCTGCAGTCTTCCCAGTGCTGGACTCCAGGAATAATCCAGATGAATTACAGTAACTACAACATTCTCAGCCAGGTCTCCTTCTCTTCTGGAGGCCGGAGCAGCTGTCCCTATCATGTTCCTGGCGTGTTCCACTCTCGAAAGTCCACCTCCTCACAGAAAAACCCAGAGAAACTCCGTAGCTATCCCACAGCAAGGCCCAGCTTCTGGCACGCCTGCCCAACAGGCACAACCTGCATAATTTTTACCTCTGGTCCTTTGGGTTATTTTGTGCCTTCTGCAAATAGTTCAAGACACAACCAAAGTTTTTATTTATTTTTAAGCTATATTTTTCTCACTGGAGGGCCAATGTTGTCTTTCTGCCATTGTTTTACCAGCATCTGAAAATCCCACCCGACCTTAGGCAAATTCATTTAGATTGAAACAAAAGACAGAGGTGCCTTTGATTACATTTTATTTGGTATCAGGCTGTATCATCTGTGGAAAATAGACTTCAGCTCGGTCACTCTGACTCCCAGGGCCAGCATCTTCTGAAGATAGCAGTTTTCAGTTTTATTTTTTGAATTCTATTTGTGTGTATACCTTGGTGATATCATTGTACCTGCCTTCAGGGGCCTGGTAGTTAGGGATTGGTGGCGTGTGATATGGCCCTTCTTTCTCAAAGGGAAACAGGCTGCAGTCCCGCTTCACGGCCTCGGCATAGAGCTCTGGAGACTCAAGCTTCAGTTCCTGAAGTGCTTCCTGCTGGGCTTCCAGCATGGCTCGGATGGCGTCCCTCTCTGCCTCATGCTCCTGCTTCTTGTAGAGTGCCCACCTCTTGAGCAAGAGAGCTCTCTGCTCACTCTCCTCAGAAGAACGCTCCTCCTGAAGCCGCTGTCTGTGAAAACACAAGTCTAGAGTCGTGAGGCTGAGCAGTACTGACCCTGCGCCAGAGGGACCCTTGTGACCGCACACGACTTACTGACCCTGCAGCAGAGGGACCCTTGTGACCACACA
>NW_004949263.1:123059-126683 GCF_000317375.1 Microtus ochrogaster | reverse complement strand
CACAACCATCTGTAATGAGGTCTGGTGCCCTCTTCTGGCCTGCAGACAGAATATTGTATACATAATAAATAAATATAAAAAAAAAACAAAGAAAGAAGAACACAGTGTAGGACATGGAAGCAGCCGTTGTCCACCAGCAGAAAGAGCACACTCTGAGAGAACTATGATACCACTGTTTCTGCCCCAGGCAAGGCCTCCTTTTGGTGAAACAAAAACCAAAATCTCAGAGACAAGTGCCCATTTGGTCCTAGAAGCCCACAAAACACCAGCGCTTCCCAACTTTTTCAGGAAAGCGTGAGCTACCTGCTAAACTTGCAACACACACCAACTATGAACATTTGTAGGTGAGGCTATGAGTTTTCTACAGTGCAGGCAGGTTGAGAGTGAGGGAGCCAATGCCTATATCATAAGTCACAGTCAACATTCATGGACATGAACAACAGGACCCCTGGAGCAAAGCTGATCCAAACTCCCTCGAGTGTCTGTCTCCAAATCCCCCAAACCACAATCAAGATGAAAAGGACTCCCACCTGGGCCAAGTTGGCCTGACTCACCTGTTCCCAGCAGAGAAGAATTTCAGTCAGAACTACTTGAGGGAATTCCTTTGTATTAAAGATGTCAACCCAGATGAGAACCTTTACCTTGATTTATCCAAGAATCGCACAGGGGTGATAAAATCTTCAATGGGAATTAGTTCTTGGGTGGCTTTTTCCAGTTTTCGAATTCTCCTTTTCAAGCGATCCTTTGCTGCTTGGTCCTTTTTAGGGTCTACCTTCTTCTTCTTCCGTAGTGGTTCTGCTCTAGTGGATAGGAAACAAACATTCAGTGCTTCCATTTCAACCTCAGGATGGACACAATGCTGAATAAAGTGCCTCACACGTGTACCAGATGCCCTGAGAAGGAGGTGTCCACAGTCCTGACTCCAGGAGCCTAGTGACCGGTTTTAGCCCATTGTTTTTGTGAGGACTGTAGGGACCCTATCAACTCTAGGAAGCAGCAGGAAACTACAGGTATTTATTAAGGGGAGGTGTTAATTTTTCTTTTAAAGACACATTCCCACATAGCCCTGACTTGCCTTGAACTCGGATCCCACTGTCTCTACCTCCTGCCTGCCAGGCTCGTCATTTTCTACCACTCCTGATATTATGGTGCTCAAGATTAAACTGAAGGCTTTGTGCATGCGAGGCAAGGAACTGGGCTACATTCTTAGCTTGGAAGTTGTCAGTCTGTGCTTCAGGGATACCTTGAAACCTCCTGAGAAGTGAACTTACTGAACTAAAATCTACTTACTGAAATGGATAAAAAGCTCATTCACATTTTAGATGAATTTGTGTTTTAAAATATGCTCTAAGAGCCAGGCGGTGGTGGCGCACGCCTTTAATCCCAGCACTCGGGAGGCAGAGGCAGGCGGTTCGAGTCCAGCCTGGTCTACAAGAGTTAGTTCTAGGACGGGCACCAAAGCTACAGAGAAACCCTGTCTAGAAAAACCAAAAAAAAAAAAAAAAAAAACAAAAAAACAAAAAAAAAAACAACCCAAAAAAAGATGCTCTAAGAATTAAAGAGAGCTGGGTAGTGGTGGCGCACGCCTTTAATCCCAGCACTCAGGCAGAGGCAGGTGGATCTCTGTGAGTTCAAGGCCAGCCTGGTTTACTGGTTACGTGAGAAACCCTGTCTCGGAAAACCAAAAGGAAAAAAAAAAAAAAGAATAAAAGAGGATAGTAAAAGTGACTGGCCATGCCTTTATTCACTTCTCAGAATTTGTTACCAGTTTCTGGGGTGTTAAGATGACTTAATCACTTAAGTGATTAAGACTTGCTGCTCGCTCTTGGTTCCCAGCACTCACATAGTGGCTTATAACCACCATTAATTCCAGCTCCAAGGGGTCTGGCACCTTCTTCTGGCCTTTGTGGGCATCAGACATGCAATGTACACCCATACATACAGACATAACACATTAAAAAAAAATCCATGCCCTGAAGCTGGCAATTATCTGGTTTGATTTTGGGAACACATCTCTAAGACATAATTTGCCACTAGGAATAAACAAATCTGGGGTTGGAGAGATGGCCCAGAAGTTAAGAGTGCTTGCTGCTTTTGAAGACTGGAGTTTGGTTCCCAGTGCCCATATCAGGGGCTCACAGATGCCTGTAACTCTAGGGAGGGTATCTGTAACTCTGTCTGGCCTCTGAGGGCTCCTGAAAACGTGTGTATACATATGACTGGTACATACACATAAATAAAAGGAAACATAAAAAAAATCAGCAAACCCTTTAGCATTAACATCAACTAAATCAAGTCCCAAGAAAGCATCCAAAGTACCCAGAGGAACTATTTTTAGTCTTTGAACCTTCTGCCCACTCAGAATCAGAATGAGCAGGAAAGAGCAAGGAAAGAGATACAGAAGTTAAGATGTGTCCTTTAACACACACAAGACTCCTCAAAGCTAACTGCTATTATTTAAACTACTTTACTACACATAAGCAATATATATATATATATATGCTATTATAGTACAGCGTGTTGAAAGGACACAGGCATCTACCTATATATAACTATAGACGGATCTGCTAACCAAAGATTGGGCAGTCTTACTTTGTTTTGGTCATATGCATACATGTGTTTCTCACACCCCAAGAGTTAAGGGTCATGTTGAATTTTACCTCATGGGGATGAGTTCCCAGAAGGACAGCAAGGAAGCTCTTTGGTGGGTGTGTCTGGTCTGTATCTGGCAGATTCCAGGGATCCTGAAGGAAAGAAGGCTATCTATAAAGATCTGACCGGGGAAAGAGAAGGCACATACACATAACCACAGGGCTCTCCAAAACCTGGAAGGCAGTTGTATTTTTTTTTTCCAGACAAAAGTCTCCGTAATTCTGGCTATCCTGGAACTTGAGGCAATTCTCTTGCCTAGGCTAATCCACCATATCTAGCTCACTTGTATTAGGCCAGCAAGATCAAAGTGAGGACTTTTCAAAACTCCGTTTCGCCCCTACTTGCTCCAGCAGGATTTTTTTTTTTTAAGTAGGGTCTAATACAGCCTGGGTTTTACACGGGCTATGCAGCTGTAGATGACCTTGAATTTCTTTCTTTTTTTTTCTTTTTGGTTTTTCGAGACAAGGGTTCTCTGTGGTTTTGGAGCCTGTCCTGGAACTAGCTCTTGTAGACCAGGCTGGTCTCGAACTCACAGAGATCCGCCTGCCTCTGCCTCCCAAGTGCTGCCTCTACTTATTCCGAATAGCATGCGGAATGATGGACCAAAGAAATGCTTCCACTTAATCTAGCTAAGTGAGCCAATGACTCTTTTGGGTCACGACACAAAGGCGGCAGCAATGCCTGAAGGCCCAGCATGCTGACACCTTCCCTTCCGAGTAGCTCTAGCGTCCCCTCTCCCAGTCATTGTTACTGCTTTTATAGTTTTGGGTAGGGAGCTGGTGAATTTTTAACTCTGAGCTTCTTGCTCCGAAATTTCATGTGCTTCCTGCGTCAGTGAGCCTCTCTTCTAACTCCAAATGGGAGTGATTGAAAGTCTAGGAAGAGCCGGGCGGGCGGTGGTGGCACACGCCTTTAATCCCAGCACTGGGGAGGCAGAGGCAGGCTGATCTCTGTGAGTTCGAGACCAGCCTG
>NW_004949263.1:121565-122959 GCF_000317375.1 Microtus ochrogaster | reverse complement strand
CCTCTGCCTCCCAAGTGCTGGGATTAAAGGCGTGCGCCACCACCGCCCGGCTGACCTTGAATTTCTGACCAAGCTCTACCTACACAGGAATTGCAGGCGTGTGCCGCCACGCCCAAGGTTTTTGTGGCGCTATGTTGGCGCTTTAAGGCTCCAGATTCGGTAGGCAAGTAGTCTGTCTACTGAGCTACATTTCCCAGCTCGGATTTTCATTCGCAACAGACGAGACCAGCTCAGCCCTGAAATAATCTGCGAGCACCACAGCAGCGCCAGTGCAGAGCCCGCGCACGCGCCCTGGCCACTTCGCCACCCGTGTCGGCACTCACCAGCTCCGCGGCCGCAGAGCTCGCGCGGCACACAGCATCGCAGCGGTAGCCATAGCTAGCTTTTCACGCCACCCGCCGGCGGGCAGCTTCCGGCAGCGCGCCCCTGGGCGGTCCGAACTGTTGTACCGAGTAGAGTCTGACAGGCCGCGGCCCGGAACTCGCCGGTCCGCGATTCGGAGAGGCGGGCTCACCCTGGCCCCGCCCCCGACGCAGCCCCGCCCCTGGCAAGCGCGCCTTTCTTCGCAGCGCCCTGCGGCTGCCGTTCCTCCTCCTGCTGGTGCTGCTGTACAGCCTGCAGTCTTGCCCAAGTGTCTCTTGTGCCTATGTGGCTGCTTTCTGCTCCGCCTGCCCTATGTGTTCACGTCTATGCAAACGCCCCAATAAAACTCGCCCGTCTCGCCCTTGTATCCCTCCACCAGACTAGCTCTTTTCTGCATCCTTTCGAGCACAGGACCACTGCTGTCTGCCGCTAGCTGCATGCTGGCGCCGGCCCGGATGCAGCTCAAGAGATGCCCAATACTAAAGTGGACTAGGAGCCGCGGAGGTATAGAGATCTGGACACTACCCTGGCCCCGCATCGTCGGGCGGCATCTTGAACCTCTGCCCAACCCGTCCACACCGAGCCTCACCAGCGACCGCGCCTGTGTCAGACCCAAAGCGGAGTAGCCCAGCGCTCCCCCTGCCTGCCAAAGAGCCGAGGCGGGCCCGTCCGCGTAGGGAGCGGTTTCCCGCCGGGGCGATTTGGCAGGTGCGCGCCGTGACTTCCGGCGTTGCCCCGGAGCCGCTGGAGGAGGAGCGGCGCAGGGGATGCGGCTGTGGCGGCGGCGGCGGCGGCCGAGCGCAGGAGGCGGCTGTGGCGGCGGCTGGGGGTGACTTCCGGCGTTGCCCCGGAGCCGCTGGAGGAGGAGCGGCGCAGGGGATGCGGCTGTGGCGGCGGCGGCGGCGGCGGCGGCGTCTTCACCTTCTCTGGCGTGACAGCGTCCTTCCACGCTCATGCCCGGAGGTGGCACGGGCCCACAACAGGACAGGGAACTCCCCTGTCGGTTCCCCCACCCCTCCCCACCCCACCCC
>NW_004949263.1:108273-121465 GCF_000317375.1 Microtus ochrogaster | reverse complement strand
ATGGCGCGGCGGCGCTGAGGGCAAGGGTGGGCGGCGGCCGGAGGGCGGGCGGCGCGGGAGGAAGCGGCTGCGGCTCCATGGCCCAGGCGCGCTGAGGGACACGGTTCTGGTCTCAGCCCGGCGGCGGCCGAACAATGAAGCTCTTGAAGCCAACCTGGGTCAACCACAATGGTGAGTGCGCGCTGGAGTCGTGGGCGGCCTAGCCTGCATCGGGGTGGGGTCTGGAGTTGGCTTGTGGCGCGCGCAAGCCCTGCCTGCCTTGCCCGGACGCCGGTGCCGGGTGCTGGAGCTGCAGAGCGGGCGGGAGCAGACTTTGTCCTCGGCTCAGGGATACCGGCGAGCCCGGGCACGTGCTTCGGGCTGGTTGCGGCCAAGTCCGCCTTCGCCCCAGGCATGGCGCTGAGTCCTGCGCCGCCCACCCCTAGTCTGGAGTGCCTGGCGCCTGGCTTCTGTGAGCCAGCCTGGGTACCGGCCTGGTGCTGCCACCCGGCTTCACCGTCCAATGTGTGCTCAGATGGTTGTAGTGAGTATGAAACTGGGGCGACATCCCCCTTGTGGCCTTTTGGTGGCTTTTTGGAGATACAGACTCTGCATGAGAGACTGACTGCACTACCGCTTCTGAGGCCTGGAGCTGATGACAGTGCCCCCACTCGGGCTCTTGCGGACCTGGGAAGGGTCCTTTGGAGGGCCACGAAGGAACCACATTTAATGCGTGACTAAGATCGGGGCCCGTAGTGCACAGGTTATTCTAGGAGACGAGCGACTTTGGATGTGTGGTAGTGACTTTAAAGAACGGGCTCACACATCCTGGTCTAGGTGGCTGATGCAAAGCAGCCGATGGCATCCAGCTTTGTGGAGAACTACTTGCCCTGCCTAGCGGAGAAGAGCTAGAGCCCTCCGCCAGCTGTTAGTACTTAGTCTCTGGAAGCATCCGAAGGACGCAGTGGGAAGCGGCTACTCTCTACCCAAAGCGAGAAGAGTCCCCCCCCCCCCCATACTGTCTTAGTTCCTCGTTTCTACTTTATAGTACATCTAGAGGGAGCTACAGTTTTTTTTTTCTTTTTTCTTCTTGTAAAGCAAGAGGAGTAGATGCATATTTCTTTTTTAAAAACCCACGTGGTCTTTTCATTTTGTATTTGGTTCGGGAAGCTTTTCACTCCTACAGCCTTGACATCTGCTTTTTGGGTCACAAGCAAGGAGAGTGGTGCTCTGCACTTCACAGTATCATTGTGAAGTTCATCTAAGAACAGAGACATTAAAGTGAAGGGGAGTGGAAAGAATATTACCAAAATACATTGTATGATTTTTTAAATTAAAAATATTGAAGCGATAATGTTTATTAGTGATAAAAATGTTGAGACTTAAGCAAATTTCTGTTCTTTTTTTTTTTTTTTTAACAGAACTTGCCTCAAGTTTATTTGTAAAAACAGCATAAGGTCCTGAACATCTGCAAATACTGTGTAGGTGTTCACACCAGTCCATCTGTCTTCACATTGGCAGACTGCAACCTTTTTTATGGGGCCTTCATAGGGGCCTGGGCACCTTTGGGAGCCAGAGCTGCAGCTGAGGCCTCTGCCTTGGCTTGAACCTTGGGCTTCGTTTTTTGGAGCCTACGGCCCCTGGCCATGTAGCTTCTAATCCGCTTCCCAAGCTTGGGGTGAGCAATTAAAGCCAGGCGGGTGAGTTTGCGGCTGGGGCCCTTTGGCACCTTGGGCTTCACCAGGGCCTTGATGGCCTCCGCACGTGCGCTCATGGCCTTTGCATTATTTGCCTGCATCTTCTTCAGGCTTTTCTTGTTGTGCTTCTTTTTTTAAAAAAAATATTTATTTATTTATTACGTATACAATATTCTGTCTGTGTGTATGTCTGCAGGCCAGAAGAGGTCCATTACAGATGGTTGTGAGTCACCATGTGGTTGCTGGGAATTGAACTCAGGACCTTTGGAAGAGCAGGCAATGCTCTTAACCTCTGAGCCATCTCTCCAGCCCTTGTTGTGCTTCTTGGCAAAGCGCATGTTCCTCAGGAACTTGGGGTCGACCCCCTTGAGAGATTCGTATCTTTGTGACCGGGGTTTCTTGATGCTGTTTCTGTGCCATTTCCAGGACTGGTTGTGTGTGGTGTGGTTCTTGGACTTGGCCATGGCTGGACGGTAATCTGCCGCTCCCGAAGCGCCTGCGACCGGAAGAGAAAGAGAGAAATTTCTGTTCTTTTAAAATCTAAAGGCACCCTCCCTCTCAGTTGCCTCTGTCTTGGAGAGGATGCTGTTGTGAGTCACTACTAAGCCGGCCTTTAAAGATGGCAGTGGTAGTGGAAGCTGCTTGCTAGCCAGACCCTGAATGGTAGTAGATAGTAAAGCCAGTTTCCTTTGAACGAAGGGCCCCACTGCATTGGAGGCGATGCATGCTTGTACTTCCTGTCTTTCTTATTTAGCCATCTAGTTTCCTGCCTCTCTATACAGCATGAACATACTTTTCTCTGGGATCTGAGAGTTCAGAGAGGGGAGGAAAAGAGAGCTGAAGGTTTTCCAAAAGATGGCAGGGTATCCATTTAGACAAGGTAGCTTGAAGAGGTTAAAGGCAGAGAAAGAAGTGTTTGTTGGTCTTCATTTTTGTGGTCCAGTACTAGAGAAACCTCTCACATAGGATTTCTCAGCCCCAGAACCATGGATGTTTTCGTCACACAACTGTCTTAAGGGCTATCCTATGTATTGTGTAATCCTTACTTAGATGTCAGCGTTGTCCACCACCATAACTTGCCCTTAACCAAAAATATCTGACATTCCTGATGTCCACCTTTTAGCCCAGATCACCTCCACTTGAGATGTTCTGGCCTATGGTTATTAGCATGTTAGTAAATCTTGACATTATCATTTTGCGGTGAATTTTGCTTTGGATGTGGATTTAGACACAATTCAAGATAATATCGTTTACTAGTTAGATTCTTTAAATTTACTAATCCTAGGCTTTGGTAAAAGCATGTAAAAAAGACATATTTCTTCAGCTTGTACTCTATATAAATGATTGCCCCTAAAGTATGATGTAAAATAATAGTATCTGTTGTTTATATTGATGTTAAATGTAGTACACTTTACATGAATACAGTTTTGAGATGTAATCCTATCGACTTTATTTATTTATTTATTTATTTATTTATTTATTTATTTTTGAGACAAGGTAGCCCTGACTATTCTAGAACTCACAGAGATCCTCCTGCTTCTGTCTTTCAAGTGCTGAGATTAAAGGCATGCACTATCATATTTTGCCATTTAGTTTACTTTAATCATGGCCAAAATAAGCTTCATTTCTGAATAAGGTTAAGATTATGTATTGGGCTGGGTGGTGGTGGCACACGCCTTTAATCTGGGAGACAGAGGCAGGTAGATCTCTGAGTTCGAGGCCAGTTCCAGGACAAGGCTCCAAAGCTACAGTGAAACCCTGTCTTGAAAATTCCCCCCTCCTCCAAAAAAAGAATTATGTATTGGGTGCTAATTGTGGCACACATCTATAATTATAGTTTTTTGTGGAGGCTGAGGCAGAAAGAGAGTTAAAGAAGGGATTATCTCCACGTGTGTATACACTATGTAGATGAGTTGTACTTGGACAGTCTGGATCAAAGTCCCAAGCATCTAGGAGACACAGAGACTACTGAAGAAGGTAAACTGAGGAGGGAAAGAAGATGTGCCTGGGGGATGATGGGTGGAGCTGTGACTTTGTTTTTTTTTTGGGTTTGAGGAGGGGAGTGTTGAAGTTTGAGGGATTTGGACTTCTAGCCTGTGTTTTATAAAGTCCTTGTAGGACTTAGAAGGTGATCTCCAGATCTTGGTAAGATGTGCTGAGAGAGGGACAAAAGGTCAGGGGTGACGAGATGAGAAAGATGGGGAGGCACTGTAGATACCTCAGTGTAGGAAGAATTAATGGGATGTAGCCATTATATGCATGTAAGGTAGATTCATATCATTTTTTGAGCTCATTTCTTTTTTGTTTTTTCGAGACAGGGTTTCTCTGTGGTTTTGGAGCCTGTCCTGGAACTAGCTCTTGTAGACCAGGCTGGTCTCAAACTCACAGAGATCCGCCTGTCTCTGCCTCCCGAGTGCTGGGATTAAAGGCGTGCGCCACCACCGCCCGGCTTTGAGCTCATTTCTTAAGTGTTCTGGAGAAAGACTCCAGATAAGAGATGGGCACTGGGCAGTGGTGTCTTTTTGTGTGTTTGTGTAGGTGCACAGGTATGTGCCAGTGCATATGCTGGCACACATTTGGAGGCTGGGAGGATGTCAAGCATGCTGCTTTATCACCACTCTGTTGCTTGCATCCCTGAGCAACTCTGAGTTGCTCTGAGTCTAGAGCTACTCTGTCAGCCAGGAAGTCACAGTGATTATTACCCTTCTTGCCCATCACTCCCAAGCTGGAGTTACAGGTGGATGAGTGGGCGTTTTGGGTTTTTTTTTTTTTTTGGTTTTTCGAGACAGGGTTTCTCTGTGGCTTTGGAGCCTGCCCTGGCACTAACTCTTGTAGACCAGGCTGGTCTCGAACTCACAGAGATCCGCCTGCCTCTGCCTCCCGAGTGCTGGGATTAAAGGCGTGCGCTACCATCGCCTGGCTGCGTTTTGGGTTTTTAGATGGGTGCTGGGGATTTGAACTTAGGTCCTCATGTTTGTGTAGCAAACTCTTTACTCACTGAGCCATTTCCTGAGATCCCCAGTGGGAATTCTCTCAGACATTTATTTGTATGTTTGTGAGCATGTGCTACTTATACTTGTATGTTTGTGAGCGTGTGCATGCACATGTATGTAGGAGGTCAATGTTGAGTTTCTTCTGCTGCCCTCCCCTTTTTGAGACAGTGTTTCTTACTGAACTGGAGCTCATCCTTTAGGCTTAGACTGACTAGCCAGTGACCCCCGCAAGACACTCCTGTCTTTGCCTCCCAAGTGCTGGGATTACTGGTGTGGTGTGACACCTGGCTTTTTATGTAGGTACCAGTGACAGAAGGTATCAGGTATTTAATGTAGGTATCAGGCCCTTGTGCTGGCATGGCAAGCACCTTACCAACTGAGCCCCTGCTTCCAGCCTCTTAAACATTTATTGAGCCGGGCGGTGGTGGCACACGCCTTTAATCCCAGCACTCGGGAGGCAGAGACAGGCGGATCTCTGTGAGTTTGAGACCAGCCTGGTCTACAAGAGCTAGTTCCAGGACAGGCTCCAAAACCACAGAGAAATCCTGTCTCGAAAAACAAAACAAAACATTTATTGAAATAACTGTATATGTGGCCTTTGACTGTAAACCCAGCACCAAGGAGGCAGGAGGATTACAATGAGTTTGATGCCAGCCTTGGTTTAAGATTGAGATCCTTTCTCGTGTGTGTGTGTTTTTCATTTTAGAATTCTAATCTAATAAGTGGCTGAAAATATACTTTAAACTTTATGAGGAGATTCATAGTTATACAGCTGGGAGGCACACCTTGGATAGTCAATGGAGGACCTGGTGTTATTGTCCCAATCTTGGGTCTTGTGGGTGTCCATGGAAAGGATGCATACTGTGTCTGCCTTGACCCTGCAAGTTACCCAGATGTTGCTAGTGTAACCTAGTTACTTTCAGTATTTGCTTATAGACTTGGAGAGACTAGCAAATGACACAGAGCTGGACTAAGCCCTGGGGACTAAAAATGGATGCAAGCACATTTTATGTTTTCAATAAGATCAGCAACATCACCCAGAGGACTGGGTGGGTCTGTTAAATAGTGGGAAGGGGGTACTGCTGATCCTCTGGCCTGTTTTCTTCTTTGCTAACAGAACCCCAGGATTCCTTTGTTTTCTGCCCGACTTTTTCTGCAGGACAATCTCTAGGTAGGGGCATGTGTGCTGATGCTCCTAACCTGGTACACCTGCGAGTTCTAAGGACTTTTAAAATTACTACCATGTAATACTTCTAGCTAGCAAGATATTTGCTGGGGGCTTTTGGATCAAACTTCTTCTGCAGACTTCACTGGGTCTGAATGTGGCAGCCAGTTTGTAACCAAAAGGACAGGCTCAAACTGAGGTTGACGAGAGGAAGATGGAGGGACTTAACTCTTTAAGTTGATAAATTACATTAATAAACTCAGAAGAAGTAGACCTATTCCAGGACTTGTCATGTGAGCTAGTGAAACACTCTTAAGATTTGGAGTAACTTGCATCATACAGAAAACATGTAGCAGTACAAACTGGCTGAGTTTTGCAGCCTTCTCCAAGATGATAGTAAAGATGAAGGAAATGAGTTGGTAATCCTACCTAGACCAGATCAAGATTCTTCTTTCTGCCTTGCTAAGTCTTGTGCTGATTCTGACCACCTCTGTCTTCCTGGAGAGCTTGGAAACCATTTTCTTCTTCAGAAGGACAGCTTTCAGACACTAAGTGGCACTTGGTACAAGGAATATTATGCTTGGAGGTCACTGTTCTGTGGCTATTTTTATAGTCACTTGGTACCTTCGTACTTCCGACCTAGATTTCATTTGAGTTGCTTGGAGAAACTTCTCTAGCATTTGGTTTTTGAGAACTCTCTAGTCATGGAGGAATCAAAGCTGTTTTCTGGGAGGAGGAGGAGGGAGATAGTGATATTTCACTTGTATTTTAATAAATAAAGCTTGCCTGAAGATCAGAGAGTAAAACAGCACTGATCAGCCTTACAGACCAAGCAGTGGTGATACATACCTTTAATTTAATCCCAGGAGCCACGCTAGTTTGCCATAGAAACTGGATGGTAGTGGTACACGCCTTTAATCCCAGCACTAGAGAGGAATATAAGATGGGAGGAGACAGCTATCACACACAGTCTCATTCTTAGCCATTTCGAACTAAGGTAGGGGTAAAAGAGCCAGTGGCTGGCTGCTTTGCTTTTCTGATCTTCAGGTTGAACCTCAGTTTTTGTTTCTGGGTTTTTATTAATCATACTACAGAGAACCTGTGTTCCAGCTTTGGCCCCGAGTCTTCCCTGTTAGCCCGATTGGACCTTCTAGGTTATATGACTTCTTTTGCCTCAGTTACTATTGACTACTGATTTATATGGATAGAGATAGATACTTGAGTAAAATAAAATTGAAACCCATTGGAGACTGCCTACAGAGAGTTAGCTCCTGGAAGGCAGACATTTTGTCTTGGCTTATGCTTTATTGCCAAAGCTGCAAGCAGTTCCTGGCATACACTACAGTATTCACCTAATCTATTAGTAAACACTTCCGTGTGCTGGATCCTGAAAGAAGGGGATGAAAGGTACCTGGTGGGTGGGTGGTCACTACCCTTGACTTGCCTCTTGTTTGTCCTAGCTGTGTCTTTTGTTTTTGTTTTTATTTTTCGAGACAGGGGTTCTTTGTGTATCTCTGGCTGTCTGGAACTCACTTTGTCAACCAGTCTGGCCTCAAATGTACAGAGATCCGCCTGCCTCTGCTTCCCTGAGTGCTGGGATTAAAGGTATGTACCACCACTGCCTGGACTAGCTGTGTTCTTATAGATCAGATTTTATAGATCTTATAGATTTATAGATCAGGTGGAGTCTGCTGGGACTTCCAGTGATAAGGAAACATTTTATCTAAGCTTCTACCTAAGGAATTCATTTATGTCAGGGCTTCTTAAATTTTGTTTGTTTCTGTATCTGTTTTTGTGGGGGGGGGGGAAAGCAAGAGCTCACAGGCACATTGTGGGTGTGGAAGTCAAGAACTCTTCAGAGTCAATTCTCTCCTGCCACCTCGTGGGAGCGAAGGATCACAACTCAGGCCTGTGTCTTTGCCCTCTGAGCCATGGGCCATCTCACCAGCCCTGTTAGGGTTTAAACTATTCCGCTTTTTTTTTTTTTGTTTGATTTGATTTTGTTTTTCAAGACAGGGTTTCATAATGAAACCCCTGCTGTTTTGGAACTTGATTTGTAGACCAGACTGGCCCTAAACCCAGATTCGCCTGTCTCTGCCTCCCAAGAGCTGGAGTTAAATGTGTGCGCCACCATACTTGTCAGCTTTTCCACTCTTGTCCACTTTCACCCAAAATTTTTTGGCTGTGTAGGTATATAAAAGAGGCATACAGGTCAATCATGATTAAAAATAAATCTTACTTTAAAACAATTTTTTGATATATAATTTTATCATTTATTGAAGATAAGCAAATCTACATACTGTTGAGATGGACGTTTGCCTATTTTTAAATGAAGAACTGAATCAACTCAGCAGTTGATCCTGTGTGATGTAAAGAATCTTTGACCTCTTTCAGAATTGATAGTTTGATTTTATAATTTTCAGTGCTGAAAACCACTTCCTATATACACATAATGCAAAATGGCAGAAGTTTCTTTAGGGACATTTTTGGAATTGTTCTAATTCTAAGCCCAAACTCATTAAATGGTTTCTTGTGAAACTGAAATCAGTAATTCAAATAGCAGCTTTAAAGTCAAACATTCTAATACAACAGTCCAAACTAGTATTTTTCTATAAGCCAGAAACATTGTCTGCACAGTAAAAGAATGGTTCCTAACAGAATAATCTTGAATCTGAGCTGTTTCAAAGGGTACTGCTTTGTGATTGAATGCATAGTGAGTGAGAAGTGTGTATGTTGTATGTTTAGAACTGAGACTGCAGTGATGTTGTGCAGGGGAACCTAGGCAAGAACTGCCGGAAATACCCAGAACCCTACAGGTTTGATCTTGAGTTTTTGATCATTGTGCTATTGGAAACCTTTTGTTGTTGCTAAATTTTTTGTGGCTTTCACATTCGGGGTTCTGATTTACAGTATAAGAACCCCAAAGCTGGGTCATGTTCTATTTTAAAAAGGGAAATGAGTAAATAGAACAGATAGCAAACGACTGACAGTCACCTCTCCCCTGGCAAAAAGAAGACCCAATTAGGTCAAAACTTGTTCTTAAAGCTAACATCTGCTTGATGTATTAACCAACATAAGACAAAGTTTATAGGGAGACTGCTCTGGGAAGCAGCACACTTAGTGAGGAATAGACAAAAGGGACAGTAAGTCTCCTTTAAGGACCAAACATAGACTTTATTGGAACAGACGTCAGGTCTATGGCACTTTCCAAAGATCATCCTGCAGAGAATATAGTACATCTACCCATTTGACAAATACCAAGGGCTAACTGTGTGTCAGGGAGTGGGCTAAGAAGTAGAAACAGTAGGAAACTAAACAGCATCCCAGATAGAAGTCATCCATCCAGAGAGCCTGGGGTGGGTATCTTGTTCACAGGAAAGAGATGGTATAGGGAGAGGACTTCCAGAGTAGTCGCTTAGCAAGTGATGACTACTGTGTACTAAAAGAAGGGTGGAAAACCATCAGTGTCTGCCTGGCAAGTTTGATGATAACAAGTATGTTGTCATGTGAAAAATGGCAAGGACAACAGCATTGCAGGTAAGGCCAGAGAGCAGAGACATCCTGAGCAAGAGCCATCAACAGGGAGCGGGTAGGGTTGGTGTGGAGAGGAACAACAGATAGACAAAAGCAACACTAGGGAGAGATGTGCATAGGAGAATTCCAGCTTTAAATTCAAGAGATCCTTCTCCTGCCTCCCACATATCTGGGACTACATATATGTGCTACTGTTACCACCTTGAGTAGGAAGATTATAAATAAAACATGCTTTGAGAAAAGCCTGAGTAAGAAGCTAATATTTGAACAGATACTTTGCTACAACAGTTGCCCACCTGAGAGTTTTGTACATGGGAGGATTATTGGGGAACACTCTTGGGAATCACACAAGTGTGAATTTGAAAGGTGTTACTAACAGATGGTGACTTGGAATGGAGGCAGAGTGAGAGCCACAGGTGGCCTTGTGGGGAGGAAGTAGCTATACCACAACAGGAGGAAGCGGGAGCTGAGAGACTCTTAGGAAGCTCTTCTGGTGATCTAGGCAAGAGATGCTTATGTTTGATTGAGTTGGTAATGACTCTGATAATCACAGATGGTTTTATGTGGGTACGTATGGAGCTGAATTCTCCTAAGTCAGACTATGAGGGGTCGGCCTTTGTACTCTTATGTGCACAGTCGCTGAATGGAGTGGACCTTGCTGAGGATAGCACTTATCCAAATAAGTATTGTTGGAAGCTATCTTGGTGCTAGCACCATACTTTATCTTGTACCCATGCCTACAGCATGCTTGAGAGAGATGTGGCAAGTGCCATATGAGGGAAGCACAGTTTAGTTTAGATCTACCAGAAAAGAGCTGATGGCATTGTGGTGTGAGCAATGTCAAGGCTAAGAACCCCAGAGGTGAGGCCAGAAAAAAATAATGGGTGCATAGGGTGATTTGACTAGGCTCTTGGAAGGTTGGTACTGAGGGTAAACTGGAAGAGTATGTGGATTTCTAGGAAGACACTAAGACATCCATACATCTGTTTACCACAGATAGAGGGACACTGATAGACATACAAGTCCAGGTTGATGAAACAATTCATTTATTGAGGTCGGTTATAGGAGCACAGGGACGAACATGAGAACTGCACCGTTGTTCGATCCTCAGTCAGCTTGCTACTTCCTGTATGCTCAAGTGCCTTCCACACAGCTGTGAGACAGGAAGGAATTCAAGGGGAATCTCAGGGTAGGATCCTGTGACTCTACCCTTCTTTTTTTGTGAGAGAATTGTAATAGCTCCATTGCTGCTAACCATAGACCTCATCGCTGACCTTGCCATCACTGACCTGGTCATCACTGCATATTTTTGCTTATTTCTTTGCTGTGACTTTAGGGGCAAGGTATTCTCTAGGTTACCACTGGACTCTCTGATGGTCACGGTCATGCTATGCCCGGAGGGAATAGCTATACCACAACAGGAGGAGGAGGGAGCTGGAGACTCTTGGAAAGATGTATTGTGATTTAGGCAAGAGATGATTATATCTGAATGAGTTGATAATCTTGTAGTCATAGAGTAGTTCATGTGTGCATGTGTACATATATAGAGGTTGAGTGTCCCTAATCCTAAATCCAGGATGCTTCAAATTCAAAGTTTTTTCAGTGCTACTGTGATGCCACAATGTAGAACTTCCATACCATGGGATATGATTTAAGATACTGTGTATATGAAGTAGAAATGAATCTTCTGTTGTGACTTGGATCCAATCCCCAAAAGAACTTATTATACATATAAAGTTAGACTCTAGTGGGGCACACCTCTAATACCAGCACCCAGGAGGCAGTCAGATAACTATGAGTTTGTAGCCAGCCTGGTCTGGATAGTGAGTTCTTAGAATCTGAAGCAGTCACAAGTGTTTCAGATAAGGAATACTGCATCTGTATTATACATCATTCATTTTGTATAATGTGTTTGCATCTGAATAGTATATAGAGTATTATATAACTGAAAGGCAGTATAACAAATCATATACAGTATGTCTGTACATTTAAGGCAAAACCACAGCTTTCAAGAGACTAAGAGAGTTTATTCTGGAGCCACATGAATGACCACAGCCTGGGAAATGGATTGAGGTTACCCCAAATACCATGTTCCAATGGGGCAAAAGTTTAAGTTCTCATAGTAACAGAGCAAAGAAAGTTATAAATCAAGACATTTTTCAAATACATTGGTGGAAACATTAAGGAGGTAGTTATAGCAAAGCATTGGAAGTCTCTGTTGTAAGCCTCAGATGTTTGAGTCGGTGGAAACTAGGGGACTGTTTGTATAGTTTAAAATTCTTTTACCTAGTCACAAGGATGTTAGGTCAGAGATGGGAAATACATGTCTGTTAAGGGTAAATATAACACAAGATAACTTTGGCTCCCAATTTGTTATACTCTAGCTCTTTAACAGTCAGTTGGCCTTGTAGAATGCTTAACACAGGTGAGACTTTTCCCCAAGAATTCTAATTCTCAATACATACGTACATACATACATACATGCATGCATGCATACACCTTCCCTCCAATCCTGGCTGTTGAACCAGGACTTCATGCATGCTAGGCAAGTACTTTACCACAGATAATATTCTTCTTTTTTTTTTTTTGTCTTTTTAAGAATGTGCATAGTTGTATTTTTTTGTTTTAAATAAAGTTTTAAAATTATTATATTTTATATGTATGGGTATTTTTGCCTGATTGTGTGTCTACACCGTCTATGTACGTCTATGTAGTCTCGGAAGCTAGAGGAGGGCATTGGATACCTTAGGAAGGAATTATAGATGGCTATGAGCCTCCATGTGGATGACAGGAACTGAACCCAGGAAACCTGGAAGAGCAGCCAGTCCTTCCAACTATTGCGCCATCTCTCCAGCACTCTCTTTTGTTTGTATTTTGAGCCAGTCTTGCTTTATAATATAACTCATGCTGAGTTTTTCTTGAGATGCAGCTTTTAGCTTATTTCGGTAAATATTTAAAAGTAGAATTGCTGGATCATCATGGTTATTCTGTTTCTAATTAGTCCTCAAACTTTCATGTGGTAATGCCATGTTTAACATTTTTGAAATCCCAATAAAGTTTCCATTTCCTCCACATGCTTGCCAATATTTGTCATTTTATAGCTTGCTGAATAGTAACCTTTGTTATGACTGAAGTGACATGATAGGTGCCTTGTTGTGATTTGGATTTCAGGATTGCTGAGAATGAGCATCTTTTCATTGACTGCTTCCTGGCAGTTCATGTTTTCATGGGAAAAATGTGTATTTAAGTCCCATGTTTATTATTTATTTTTTAAAAGTTGCTTTTATTATTTTTAAATTATGTGTAGGTATGTGTCTGTGCATGAGTGCAGCTATGTATGGATGAAGATCTCCTGCAGTGGATGATTATGAGTTGCCACAGTTGTCATAGATGTTAGGAGTTGCCTGACGGCTGCTGGGAACTGAATTTAGGTCCTCACAAAGAACAGCAAGTGCTCTTAGCCACCAAACCATCTCTTTAGGCCTCTGTTTGGTTTTTGTTTTAAGTGTTTTAATTTTTATTTTTATATATATAGGTGTTTTGCCTGCATGTATGTCTGTGCACCGCATGTGTACCTGCTGCCCACAGGAATCAGAAAGTGTTTGCCCACAGAAACTAGAAAGTGCCAGATACCTAAAACTAGAGTTGTAGACTGCTGCGAGCTGCCATGTGGATGCTGATAATTGAACCTGGGTCCTCTGGAGGAGCAGCCAGTGCTCTTAACTGCTGAGTTACCTTTCCAATCTTCCTATGTCCATTTTTTTTTTTTTTTTTTTTGGTTTTTCGAGACAGGGTTTCTCTGTAGCTTTGGAGCCTGTCCTGGA
>NW_004949263.1:81736-108173 GCF_000317375.1 Microtus ochrogaster | reverse complement strand
CTCCCTTTGTAGACCAGGCTGGCCTCGAACTCCCAGAGATCCGCCTGCCTCTGCCTCCCGAGTGCTGGGATTAAAGGCGTGCGCCCATTTTTTTTTTTAGTTTTTTTTTTTTTTTTCGAGACAGGGTTTCTCTGTGGTTTTGGAGCCTGTCCTGGAACTCCCTTTGTAGACCAGGCTGGCCTCGAACTCCCAGAGATCCGCCTGCCTCTGCCTCCCGAGTGCTGGGATTAAAGGCGTGCGCCACCACCGCCCGGCTGTCCATTTTTTTTTTTTTGAGGTTGTTTTTTGTTTGTTTTCAGTCTCTTACCAGATGTCATTTGCAAATGCTTTCTCCCATGCCTTTTCATGCTATTGGCAATAAGTACCCCTTGATGTACATATACTAATTTTTAATGAGGCCCAATTTGTTGTTTTTGTGTATTTTATTTTTGTTACATTTTTGTGTGTAGGGTATGTATGTATGTTTACTGCAGAGTGTATTGAAGGTCAGAGAACAGCTTACAAGATTCATTTCTCTTCTACCATGTGCTCTGTGTGGCTATATCCCTGGGGAGATGTGAAGAAATATCTGTCCAACGCAGCTAAGGAATCAACAACAGACCAAAGTGGAGATGCCATCAAAGTTCATCTTGATAAAGCAGTGAGTTTATTGGTGCTTTTTAAAAGCCCACAATGAAGTTTTCCTTCCAGAAGCAGAAATGACTGAAAGAGCAAATTTCCAAAATCCTGTGCTAGTGAGAGCGACAGCTCCTGAAAGCTGGAACCCAGGGTTAACTCACCGCGGGACTGTAGATAGTCCTGTAGCTCACTGCAGTCAGTGGTCTGAGAGAGGCTTGTGTTTAATCATCAGTCCTTAGCTGGACAGCTTCTGGACTTGCTGAAACTTACAAGTTTTTTATACTTCCTGAGTTTCAAGGACATACAGTCCTCTACCCATTAAACGGTCAGGACTATAGGTTCACAACATCATACCTAGCTCTCTTGATAGTATGGTCTAACAGCTCACTGGGAAGATTAGCCTGAAACATGCTGTGAATGTCCTGGGAATTGGGGTTTGCATAAGTTTAAGGCTTTTCTTTCACTCATTGCATTCTGCCTTAGCAAGTGCCCAATAAAACTTGGCTCAAAAAAATACTGAAATTCAGAACTAAGTGAAGATAAACCAGGAGTGGTGGTGCACACCTGTAGTTCTGGCACTCAGGATGCAGAAGCAGGCATTCTGTGAGTTCAAGGTCAGCCAGAGCTACACAGGGAAACACTTCCCAAAAAACAAACAAACAAACAAAACTCATAGCAAGTTTAGTATAATTTCTTATCAAAACTCTGATAGTGTTTTCTGCTAGGAGAAAAGCCATTTCTAAAAATTCTTTAAAAAGTTTAAGGATTCCTCCCTCCCCTCCCCTCCCCCCAGATAGGGTTTCTCTGTGAAGCCCTGTCTGTCCTAGAACTCACTCTCTAGACCAGGCTGGCCTTGAACTCTGCCTCCTCACCACCATCGCCTGTCTCTAAGGATTTGTTAATAAGCAAAATAACCTTAAAAGAATGAAGTTGGAGATCTTATACTTTGTGATGGAAATAAAGCGAAGCTATAACAATGAACACCATATGAGACTGGCGTAAGGACAGACACCAAGAACAATGGAATAAACAAGGGAGCCTAGGAGGATATGGTTAATTGATGTATTAAAATTTATTTTATTGTTGACACTAGAGTCTGAACCCAGAGCTACTGACTACTGACCAGCTGGCCTCAAACTCACTCTATGTTCCTCTGCCTCCCAATTTCAGGTATTAAAGGCATGTGACTGTCTGCCTGGCTATTCAGTAGGGTCTTGTTTGGGCTGAATAGGAGTGATCTGGAAGCAAATCCTTGGAGAAGAAATGGCTTGTGATGGGTATGCAGGAGTGTTCTAGTTCAGGTTGACTTGAGAAAAGATAGTGCCATCTTGGGGTTTCTATTGCAGTGAAGAGACCATGATTATGGCAACTCTTTTTTTTTTTTTTTTTGGTTAAGGTTTATTTATTAATTTTGTATACAGAGTTCTGCCGGCATATGCCTGCTGGCCAGAAGAGGGCACCGGATCTCATTATAGATGGTTGTGAGCCACCATGTGGGTGCTGGGAATTGAACTTGAACTCAGGATCTCTGGGAAGAGCAGCCAGTGCTTTTAACCTGAGCCATCTCTCCAGCCTCTCCCCCCTCCCCACATGGCAACTCTTATAAAGGAAAAATATTTAATTGGAGTGACTTCCATCTTCAGAGGTTTAGTCCATCATCATCATGGTGCGACATGGTGGTGTGAAGGCAGACATAGTACTGGAGAAGTAGCTGAGAATTATACATCTTGATTTGTAGGCAACCTGAGTGAACTGACACTGGGCGTGGCTTGAGCTTATATGAGACCTGAAAGCCCACCCCCACAGTGACAACTCCAACAAGGCCACATCTACTTCAAGGCCACACCTCCTAATAATGCAACTCCCTATGAGTTTATGGGGCCAGTTACATTCAAACTACCTCACTGCCCAACATTGCTAGAGTTAAGGGTTTATGCTAATTTATCTGTTGTCTCTGCCTTTAGGCAAAGAAAGGCCTGAAGTTGGAGGTAGTTGGGAAATTATCTTTATCTCGCTGTGCCAAAAGAAAAGTTCTTTAGCCCGCCAAACTGATAAGATCCATTCCCACAGCCTAAAGAGCCCTTCATTAAGGTCCTTCCCATTGAGAAGGTGCAGTGGCTGCTTTCTCAGGCCTGAGAGGTCTAGGTTCTGTGGAGTTGGGAGCCAGCACTTCAGGCAGTGCTGTGTGGGTCCACCACCTCTATACTTCCTTTAACCTACAGTGAGGAAGAAAGAATGGGGTTAGGAACCAGTCATACTTTTCACTATAGTGTATCCTGATTTGGCAAATGTTAAATTATGAAGTAGATGCATCTTAGAAGCATTGTGATATAGTATCTTGATTTGTCTGTCCACAAAGAGCAGGTGTGTGTAAGCTGAGCATGTCCTCACCACTTGTACAGATTAGAAAGCTGGTGTTTTGGAAAATTAAACAATTTATCAAAGTTGAATAACAGATAGGAGGCGGAACTAAAGAGTCAGTCCAGAGTGGGCCAACATTAAAGTCTAAACCTTTTCCTAGTCTTTATTTCCATCTTCCTCTGGAGCGCCTTGAAAACCCCCTGTTTTTCCACATAGCATTTGTTGAGCCATGATGTGACCTTGGCAGTGCTTCTTTGAAATATGACTTTTGAATAATGTCTAAGCTCCTGGATGTGTCCTCATCCAACTGTGCTTACCTCATGAACTCTGGGGCAGTATATTAGTATATTAGGCTGCTTCTTGATTCGATGCTATGTGTCCTCTGGCTGATCCCACCCTTCTGGTTGACTTTCCTTCAACTGTTGGGATTTAATTGTTACTTCTGAAGGAAGTGAAGGCGAATTTAATTAATCCAGGCCAGTGGGTACAAGAAAATACAATTTTAATATATAAACACACTCACACACCCGGAGTTCAGCGATCCACCATAAACCGGAAACAGGAGTAAAAACATTCGCCCGAGGCTGTCCCGCCCCAAAAGGCGGGGTCTCTCTACAAGGAAGCCCCAGGCTAAGTTATATATAGCTTTCTGTCACTGTATATCTTTCCACTTAGGTTTGTATGATTATCTTTAATTCTGGGAGCTTCCATAGGTAAGGGCTATCATACTATGTGTATTTTTATATTAGGCACACTGTGGATATTTATTAATGGATTGGGTGAGAAAGCATCTAGGTGATGCTTTAATGTATGTGTTCTAAAGGACTAGGCTATAACTGGTATCTGTGTCATCGACTTCTTGGGTAACAAGAATGGTTTGTAGAATGCAAGTAAGTGTTCTGACAAGTTTCCTAAGAGGGCCAACTTGTAATATGATATTTCACAGGCTTACAGGACAGAAAACCATTCTTCCCTGATATGCCTGTCACAAGATATAGAGGTTTTTTTGTTTTTTTTTTGTTTTTTTTGCCTATCTTAAGTTGTCTGAAGCCGAAAGGTAGATTGGCATTTTGGATTATCCCTTGTGTGACATACTACTCTCCAGCCTTACTGACTTAAAACAGCCTCTTTTATGATTTGCTTAGGGTTCCACAAGTTGACCAGGCTCATTAGGTTGACATTCCCTCACATTTACTATGTGCTGGAATGGATGCTTCAGCAGCTTGTGACTAGAACACCTCAGCTTGTTTGTGCTCAGGGTCTTTTTTTTTTTAGTTTTTCGAGACAGGGTTTCTCTGTGGCTTTGGAGCCTGTCCTGGAACTAGCTCTTGTAGACCAGGCTGGCCTCGAACTCCCAGAGATCCGCCTGCCTCTGCCTCCCGAGTGCTGGGATTAAAGGCGTGCGCCACCACCGCCCGGTGTGCTCAGGGTCTTGATGCTCACTGTTGTGTCCTCATCAGTTCACTCTCTTTGGACAGCCGAGGCCTCTTCGAAGCATGGTAGTTGAACTGGGAACTGAATTTCTCCAGACAGCAAAAGCTGAGATACTAGACCTTTCTAAGGTTCAGTTTAGCACCAGAGCAGTCCCAACCCTAGGCGAAGGAGGCACAGAGGAGCAGGAGTCCCAGGAAGTTGTGTTTTACTAGGACCTGCTGACGGAGTCCAAGGGCCTGAAGGGGTATGTCCAGCAAAGCAGGTCTAAAGCTCACATTGTGTCATGAGGACACTTTCATGCTCTGGCCCATTCTTGCATCTTTCTTTGCTTCCTTCCTGTTCACAGGCAGTGGTAGAGTATGTTGTTTAGTTAGGTACTATATCACAGTATTCGAAGCCTCAGGCTTTAGAGCTGGATGCTGTATGGCTTGGGAAAATTGTTCCTTTGTAGTGTAAAATGACAGTGTTAGAGTATTTATCCCAGGAAGTGGTATAAAATTTAGGAAATGCCTGGACTGAGTCCCCTATAGAATTTTAGGGGCAGATCAGATGTGCAAAAGCATGTTCTGCGAGTGAGGACTGATCCAGCTTTGGAGAGACAGCATTCACCAGGTGTGTCCAGCATGGCCCTAGCTCTTCATGCCCAGGAAGCCCCCAGTAGTTGCTGGAAAACACTTGGAAAAGTCGTTTGTCCTGAATGCCACAGGACTTCTTGGTGCTGATTTGCTACTGTACCTTGACATTTGGCAGGACTCACTGCCTTGGCTTAGTGCCGAATGCCACAGCCCCTGGAAAAAAGTACCGGCATGACTTGAGGTTAGGCCCACAACTCCAGATGTCTTTCTGGTTTCTTAAGCCTTGAGGGTCTCTTCTTAAGAGGATTGGGTAGGCATGAAAGCCACTGACTTGGAGTCCCTTCCTTCCTGTCCTTTAGCCATTGGGTAAGTGTGATGCCAAAGAAGAGCATAGGCGTGCTAGTGTGGCCCTGGGTGGGGTGCATTGACAAGGCACCCAGGTGGAACCCTTCTGCTCTTCCTCACCTTGCTTTCAGGATGTACCTTCCTTTGTGCCACTGTGTAGTTTTCTGCATCCTTTTTTTTCTTATTTTTTTAAAAACGTGTGTGTGTATATATTATGTATGATTGTATGTATGTATATACCTATGTTTATGTGCTCTCATGTACCACAGTGTGTGTGTGTGTGGGTCAGAGGACAGCTTCCCCATGTTGGTTCTCCCACTATGTGAGTTCTAAGGATTGAACTCAGGTTATCAGGCTTGGCGGAAAACACTTTTACCTGAGCTATCTTGCCTGTCCATGGGTTCATTTCTTGAAGAATAAGACAAAACTAATTAAGATCTGCTGTGTCTGGAATCTGGGGGAAGACTGACTTGCAAGTCTTCTCACCTCCCATCTCTAAGTGCACCCACTGCCAGGTCTGTTCCTTCAGTTATTGAGTGTGTGAGCTGTTGGGGCTTATCTCATGAAGTCCAGGAATGAAAGGATAACCCATGTCAGAGAATCAGAGAAAACGAGGACCAATGCTGCTGTGTGCCCAGTTTCCAAGATAATTTTAACATTGTGTGTGTGTGTGCGCGCGCACCAGAAAGGCACCAAGCAGTTGCTTGTCTAGACTTGGCCAATTTGGGTAGAGTTCTGGCTCTCCATTAGCCTGGAGATCACTGAAGGGATTTGGGGGCCAGGCAAGGGCTTTCAGTATGATGATGAGGGTCTATTGTGTTAGCTTTTGTTAATTTGGAATTCAGCATTTGAGACCATGGAGCACATAGTGTGATTTCCAAACTTTCCGAAGGTTTCTGTTCATATTTGGTACACCTGTTCTGTAGTGGTCTTGCACAGCTGTTTCTTTCACTACCACTTAGTGACCAGTAAAAATAAAAATGTATTTCACTGTGTTGGGGGAGTTCATGCTTGATTTGATGGCGTGGATAAGACTCTGGAAGATGATGCCAAAGGGCATGACCAAGGACCCATATTGGTTACTGCCTTTGAGTACCACATTGTATTTTCCACCCTGGCATGGGAACCCTGACAGGGTTTACAGCTCTCCCTCAGGTGTACACCATGGACTCCCACCTTACTTGAGGAGTCATATAGAGCTGATGACTTTCATCCCTTGTCTATAACAACAATTACTGATGCTGGGTTGACTGTCGCACTTCTAACCTGTCATTCACAGTACTGAGTATAAAGTCAGTTGCAACTACTATGTCTCATTGCAGCTTTTGTACTTTTGACCTTGGAAGCAGACCAGGGAGATGGACAAATACCCACTAAGCACAAGTCCTTAGATTACCTTTCACAGACTACCTGGTTTTGGTTTCTTTGCCTGACTTGGTCCACCCTACAAGCCATAAATAAACTTCCTCAGCCAGGCTTGAGTTCAGAGGGGCCCTTTGTGGTCTCTGAGGACCTGCCTAACTCTTTACCCTCAGGAACTGAACGTCCAGTTTAATAGAGTATACACTTTTTACAGAGGTCTAGGTGGAAATGCTGAGAAGTGGACTCTCTGTGTTGTAGGACACTACTTCTGGTGTGATGTGAGCAAATGTCTGCTTACCCTATATGACCATCAAAGTCCACCTTAGTGAACCAGTGAGTGCTTTTGGGTTATGTACAGGAGTATGGAAGACTCAAAGACAGCTGCATCTCCAAAAGCCCACCCCTGCATGGGTGACAGCTCACGAAAGCTGGAAACCTGGAGTGCACCACACAGCCTGCAGGCAGCTCGACATGGAGGGGAGTCTTTCTTCCAGCTTGGTCTGAGCTTCCTTTAGGCAGTTCAGCTAGTCTGAAAGCCTTAGTAGGCCCTTACTACTTATAAAAAGTTGGGGAGGGGGCTGGAGAAATGGCTTAGCAGTTAAGAGCATTGCCTGCTCTTCCAAAGGTCCCAGCAGCCACATGGTGGCTCACAACCATCTGTAATGAGGTCTGGTGCCCTAGACTTCTGGCCTGCAGACATACACGCAGACAGAATATTGTATACATAATAAATAAATAAATATTTTTTAAAAATTAGATTGCTGAAATAAAATTTAAAAAAAAAGTTGGGGAGGAAGGAAGACATTGTGTCTGTTAGGAATTTCCTAAAGTTTTTGTTATTTACTTTCTAAGTTTTAAGAAACGTCATTGCATTATAGACTGTTTCATCTCCCTTCAGAACATTCTGAGTCTTCAGAGCTTCCTTCCAAGATTGAGTGTGTAGTATAGACTTAGAGGACCACTTTGAGGAACCAGTAGGCAAGGGAGGGCCTAGGCTGTAATGAGCCTTTTGGCCAGCAGTCAGAAGGGATGGAGAGTGCCCTTCTTTCCAAGCTGTTGCCAAGTAGAGACCCACATTACAGGGAGATGTCCTCAGGTCATAGGAACTTGTGACTGGAACTCTTACTGCAGACAGTTCATAGCCATTATATATTTAGGTCTCTCAGTGATGACGTGCTTAGTCTCTGTTGGGTTTCAGCTGTCTAATGTTGCTTAGTGAGTCCTTAACAGTTTGACTAACTAAAGCTGTTAGATCTCTTTATTCTTACTCGTAGGTAGTTTTATCTGTAGCCTGTAGTCTTGTCCTAGGTATAAAAGTTGGAGATGTCATTTGAGAAATCAATATTTAAAAAATTGAGAATTCGTTGTTGTTTTCCAGTGAACAAAAACCAAACCAAGCTTCTCTTTGTTTCCAGGCAAGCCGATATTTTCAGTTGATATTCACCCTGATGGGACCAAGTTTGCAACTGGAGGACAAGGTATGTTTGTAGTGTGAA
Source organism: Microtus ochrogaster (assembly GCF_000317375.1). Lineage (NCBI taxonomy): Eukaryota > Metazoa > Chordata > Mammalia > Rodentia > Cricetidae > Microtus > Microtus ochrogaster. Next base: position 99,982 of record NW_004949263.1, on the reverse strand, counting down.
TATCACTTCTATGTTATCATGCTCTTCTCCTGGTGTTCCATGGTTAACTGTAAAGAGACAACTTGTTGCCTTGCAGTTTGGCTGTGACTTAGTTTAAAATGCACAATATGAACAGGTTAAATTGCAGACTTTTTTATTGAGCTGGATATAGTGCCACAGGTCTGTGATTTCAGCACTGGGAAAACAGGAAGATATGAATTCTAGGCCAGCCTAGACTACAAAGTGAAGTACTACTTTTTTGGGTCTATAAGATGATTTTTTTTTTCCTCGAGACAGGATTTCTCTGTAGCTTTGGAGCCTGTCCTGGAACTAGCTCTTGTAGACCAGGCTGGCCTCGAACTCACAAAGATCTTCCTGCTTCTGCCTCCCAAGTGCTGGGATTAAAGGCGTGTGCTACCACTGCCCAGCCTGTAAGATGATCTTATAAATATTGTGAAGCTCGCTTATTCTAATTATTACTATTTTTATTAAGTTAAAGCTAGAATGAATTTGTGTCCCTACACCCAGGGTTATTCAATATAAATTGGCAAGTGGCCCCCTGGATACAGATCAGCTACAGAGGCAGAGATTCTGTCAGTGTTCTGATCAGTTGAAGAGAGGAGTGGGTAGCTAACTGTGTCTTTTCTGGACAAAGGGATTTGACTGTGTTACTGAGAAAGAAAGAATGCTCAGAACATTTAAAAATATTATTCATAGTATTAGCATCGTGCTTTATTCAGCATCTGTTGTAATCTTGAGGTAAGATGGTTCCTTTTGGAGAGACAATAAATACTATTTTTGTGCCAGAAAACCGAGCTTTTATTTATAGTGGTAAAAAGTAGCATTGGCTTAGGACTCCTGACCCCACACCTCTACAGGGTGCTACAGGATGACTTCATAGTGGCCATTTTGCCCAGAGATAGGTGCAAGGAGGTTATGGCTGAGGCGGCTTTTTTTTTTCAGGTCTAGGAGAAATATTTAGGCAATATTTTTACATGATTGGCTGAGAGGAGGTTTCAAGCATTTCATAATCACTTTGGAGCACCCATTCCAGACATTTTTTTTTTTTTGGTGACTTGTGTTATGGAGATGGAAAACAAATAATTAGTAAAATGTATAGATAGATTTTTCAGCACAGTTAGCATCAACTTATGACCCTCCTGAATTCCCTCTTTGGTTGATCTCCATCTATAGGCAGATAAGGAAAGGGCAGATAAGAAGGTAATGAGCCCATTTTCCTATGTTCAGGGCATATTTCAGATTTGGGTCTCAAAGCATCCAATCAGTTCTGGAAACAGCCACTGGATCCAGGCAACACGTTGAAGGGGAGGGAGACCCTGGTAGGGACTGTGCTTTTCTCCTTTTCCTCAGTGTTCATGCCCAGACTTGAAAGGGGCCTGGATAGGGACTTTTCTTCCTCTTTATTTTGTAGATAAGGACTCTGCGTTCTGGATAGGGATGAGAACCTCAGAGGCCAGACAGGGGCTCTGTCCCCTCCCAATTTTTAGTTCAGTCAGTATTCATTTCAGGCTGGCCTCAGCTACTATTGAATCCCCTCTCTTTTGGGTCCCTGTAGGTCCTTGTTTTTTCCCTCACCTTTTGTATCATTTATTTTAATAATTCAAGATAAGTCTGCTTAGATCTAGCCAAGTGTGATTTATAGAAACTAAATGAGCATTTTCTATAGTTAATGTAATCAATATCAAATTTCCACTCCTTGCATATTGAGCTTGTTTTTGCTCCTTCAATCCAGGGCAGGATTCTGGGAAGGTTGTGATCTGGAATATGTCTCCAGTCCTCCAGGAGGATGACGAGAAGGATGAAAGTATTCCCAAGATGCTTTGCCAGATGGACAATCACTTAGGTATTACAGAGTGGCCCTTTGCAGGCTTTGCGTGTTGGCAGAGTGCCCAAGGTTAGCACATGTGTTTGTAATTAGAAAGATAAGGCCCCGTGCGGCGTTAACTCCCCTCGGCCTGCTGTCTGAAGGCACAGATGTTGGCTGCACACCTGGGTGAGTTATTCAGCAGAAGACTCGGCCCGCCCACAGAACCATCTTTGGACAGTCTGCAGGTACCTCTGGTGATTTCCTGCTCATGAGTCGTTACTGCCTGATTCCATGGGGCTTTGGGGCCAGCGACCTGGACACAGTAGAGTCGTTCTGGGGAAGGGACACACGAGACAACTCACCAGATGTCTCAGATTGGTGCTGTGTCAATAAGAGTCTCTCTGCCAGGACCCTTTAGACTGGACTATTTCATGTTTTCCTTCCCTGTTGTATGCAACACCTTAGTCCCATTGACAGTTACTAGTGTTTGGTTCTTAGTCCCTTCCTCTGCTTTGTGTGTTCTTACCCTCCCAGCAAGCCTCTCATAGTCACTGGGTCTAGAGCATAAGTTGCTCACAGGCCATGCATAGGCTTCAACTTTGTTAGGGTCCACATCATATTCCATATCTCCTGAAGATTGAGCTGTGTGTGCTCCTGGAGGCTCTAACCTAGTAGAAGACTGGGGGGACTTCTGCTGGACTTAGTTTACTAACTACACACAGAGTCAGTCAGTCTCCTGTACTGACAAGTTTGGAAAATCCAAATTTAAAAGGTCTGGCTCTGAATAATTGAGGTTTTTCAGAGCTATATGTTCTACTCACCAGCTTCTTGGAAAGTTCTGGAAAAGGCACCTTAGCCTTAGTACATGTTTCATTTTGAGAATAATCCCTGTTGAAATTCATCTCATCCATAGATAACCCTTTGGGCATAGTGAAGTTTATTGCTGCTCATAGAAATAAGCCTCCAGCTGTCTGTTTCATTCAGCACAATTCTCAGATTATGCATATTTCCCCTCTAGACTGTTCTGGTTATGTGTTATAACACAAGATTAATGTTAAATGAATTGTTTCTCTGAGACTCTTATATAGTAGATGCCATAAATAGATTAGGTAGTTTTATAAACTTCTTACTTCTTGCAGACTCTGTGTAATACATGGACATGCCTATTGGATTTTCATCACCTTATTTTTTTTTTCTTCCCAGCATGTGTGAACTGTGTGCGGTGGTCAAACAGTGGGATGTATTTAGCTTCTGGGGGAGATGACAAACTGATTATGGTGTGGAAGCGGGCTACGTAAGCATCATTTTCCTTTTTCACATTTAATTTTTAGAAGCTTTTTTGCTGGTCTTTATCAAAGTCACCTTTTCCATCCTGGCATAGAAGTCACAACATTATGAGTAGCAAGGAATTCCCATAGGTCAGAAGCAGATGAAGCCTGATAAGTGAATCGGGAAGCTTCTGCCTGCTGGCCTGGTCAGCTACCTTATTGTAGGAACACAAGATTTAGCTGAGAAGGAAAGGTTGATCTTTACAAAGCTGTTGACATTGTGGCTTCCTTTGTTTAGTTATTCAAATAAAATTTCACATACAACCGTCATACACAAACATGGCCAAAATCTGATGGAATCAAGGCTTGGAATCCAGAGCCCACTTTCTTTGCCTCATTTTGTGGTAGCCTTGCCTTCTGGTACCTCCTGCTCTGCATCAAAATGAATCAAGGATAATCTGAGGAAATTTTTTCTTTATTCCTGAGCAGAGTGAGTGCCGGTACTGTGTCCGACAATAAACTTTCCATGTGACGTTGGGCCACTCAGGCTGTGCCCCAGACCTGGCATCATTGTTCCGCCAGAGTCATGACCACGGCTTTGAGAGCAGAGTCATCCTGTCTTCTTGTGCCCACTTGACTGCCTCATGAGCTGTCTGGGTAAGCTCAGCTTTATAAGGGCAAAGGACATTCACAGAGGCTCTGAACATGGGTGCCCTATTTCATACTTCAGCTGAAAGCAGTCAGTATCTGTCCTTACTTGTTGAGTCAGGGCATTAAAACATTATAAAGTGACTTAAAGATATTATTCTTTTTTTGAGTCAGGCATAGTTTCTCCTACCTGTGGACCCAGCTACTCAGGAGGGATAGATTTTAACTCGGGAGTTTGAGATTATTCTGGGTAACATAGTGAGTCAGACCTTATCTTCAAATAAAAATGCAGTTTCTTGCTCGCTCCTTCCTTCCTTCCTTCCTTCCTTCCTTCCTTCCTTCCTTCCTTCCTTCCTTCTTTCCTTCCTTCTTTCTTTTTTCTCTTTTTTTCTTTTTGAGACAGACTTTCTATGTGTAGCCCTGGCTGTCCTGTAACTCACTGTGTAGACCAGGCTGCCCTTGAACTCAGAGATCTGCCAGCCTCTGCCTCCCGATTGCTGAGATTATTATAGTTATTATTATTTTTTAAAGACAGGGTTTCATGTAGCCCAGGTCCTTGGATGACCTTGAATTTTTTATACTACTGTTTCTACATCTTTAGTGCTGAGATTGCTGGGATGCATCCCTGGCATGCGTTCATTTATCTATCTATCTATCTATCTATCTATCTAACTATCTATCTATCTATCTATCTATCTATCTATCTATCTATCTATCATACCCTATCTTAAATAACCAACATAAATAACATTTAGTATACAATTTTGAAATGTAAAAGATAAAAATCTCTCATAGTCCTCCTAAAGAAAGCCATAGTTAAGATTTCATTTTATTCTGGTATATATTCCTTTTCTCTATTCCATGTGTAGAATGTATGTAACATGTATTTTTTACTTTGTATCATAGTATCATATTGTAGAAGATGTCCTGGTAGTCTGCTTCTTTTGCTTAGTCTTGAAAATTTTCCTGTTTAAGATTTGCAGTGGTTGAGCAGCATTTCACAAGTGCATGATTGGTTATGTTACCATACCTTTTGTTTAACAACCTGGTGCCTTTAGCTACTATCTGATTTTGATTTTTGTGTTTGCTATGAAAAGCTGTGTTACAGGGAACATCCCTGAACAGCACCTGGAATACTCCATGAGCACATGTCTCGTACCTCTTTCACACAGGTACATTGGGCCCAGCACTGTGTTTGGCTCCAGTGGTAAGCTTGCCAATGTGGAGCAATGGCGGTGTGTCTCCATCCTTCGGAGTCATTCAGGTGGTAAGTGTGGCTACTTGTTTGGGTGAGTGAGTTCCTAGTAGTAGCCTTAAAAATCATTAGCACTTTTCTGTCCCTTTGTTACTGTTTGGTCCTTTATGTACTATCTGGGATTTCTCTATCACCACTTGTCCCTTAATTGTCCCTTAAAGTTTATGCAGTCACTGGCTCTACCTCCTGCCTATACCTACATTTAATTACCAATACACACTCTCATAGGATCTAAGTGTATGTGCTTAACATAAAGCTCTCAGCCTCTTTTGTTTATTCTGCAGGAGTACCTTCATTCTTGGATCACTAAGTCTATAAGCACATTTTATTTATTCTTGAGAAACAAACCTGTAGGTGCCCATTGGAAAGTCCCTTTCTTTTTACATATATACATACATACATGCATGCATACCTACATTAATTTGTGTGTGTGAGCTCATATACCACTGTAAACATGTAGAGGTGAGAGGACAATTTGCCTGAGTTGGTTCTCTTGTTCTACCATGTGAGTTCTGGAGATTAGAGGTTAGGGTGTCAGACTTGATAGCAAATAGCTTTACCCAGTGAGCCATCTTACTGGTCCTATTGGATACTTTCTTAACTTGACTTTGAATACGTTTATAAAATGGTTTAAATAGGCTTAGTTTGGAAAGAGTCACATTTTGCAGATTTATGTTGAAGAGGAGGAAGATTGGTCTCCAATCAGCAGATTGGTAACAGTATGAAGCCTGTGCACATTAGGTACTAAATAGCATGATCCACATGTGTACAATTTAGACTTCTTTGAAGAAGGCTGTGGTCCAGCCCAGCAGGGACTGTGGGCAGCACAAAGGGCAAGGCTAGGTTGGGTGTGAGTATCAAGGTTGAGGCCTTTTATTTTATTTTTAGTTTTTAAAACCATAGCTGGTCTTCGTAGGTACAACAGGGAGCAGCGCAAGTGAGTTGTGAAACGTGAGAGAGGTGTGTCTGACAGCTCTGGGGAAAGAGCTTGTTTTAGCAGTTCATGACATAGGCAAAGGCCTATGTCATTGGGAAGGAGAGCAAAGAATGGGAAACCAGTTTGCAAAAACTGTAGGAGGACTGTCTAGATCCTGACTAGTGCTTGCGTAGTCCATAGTGTTCTCTACTGAGACCAGAAGAGAACAGGCTTATGAAAGTGGACATCAGTTCAGTGTGGATGGATGTGTTTGAGAGCTTGGAAAAGAAACAGCAAACTAAAACAAACAGCATTGAGTCTTCACTAGCAATATATGCACAGCAAATCCTTGTAACTTTAACTATGAATAAAATTATATTTATTTTTATATTGTGTGTATGGATGTTTTGTGGCATGTTTACCTGTGTACTAAATGTGTGCAGTGCCTTGGGAAACCAGAAGAGAGGAATGTTGGATCCTCTGAAACTAGAGGTAGAGATGATTGTTAGCCACAGTGTGGGAACTGGGAATTGAACTTGGGTCCTTTGGAGTTGCCGCCAGCGTTCTTAACTGCTGACCCATCTCTCTGTCCTGCCCTGCTCCCTCTCTAAAAGATATTACTTTATTTTAAATTATGTATTCAGATCAGGTGTGGCAGTACATCCCTTTAATCTTAGTACTCAGGAGGCAGAGGCAGGCAGCAGATCTCTATGCGTTCAAGGCCAGCTTGATCTACATAATGAATTCCAGGCTAGCAAAGACTACACAGTTCTATCTTCAAAGCAAGATAGAACCCTGTCTCAGAAAAACCAAACCAACCAAACAAACAAAAAACCCATCCATCATCCAGCCAACCAAAAAAAACAAACAAAATAAATAAAAATAAAAGTGTCCATGTGTGGTATGCACAGGTGAGTGCAGGTGCACTTGGAAGTTAGAAGAAGGCATCAGATTCCCTGGATTTGGACTTAGGCAGTTGTGAGCTGCTCAGTATGGTTCTGGGAGCTGAATTTGGTCCTCAGAAGAGCTGTATATGCTCCTAACTATTAAGCCATCTCATTAGCATCTGAAAGGAGAAATGAATCTTTTTTTATTTTGCTTCATTTTCTTTTGAAACAGGGCTTCCCTATATAGCCCTGGCTGTCCTAGAACTTACTGTGTAGACTGCTGAGCCTCAGACTCAAGAGAGATCTTTTGGCCTCTGCCTCCTGGGTGCTGGCGTGTACCATCAACATGCTGGCTAAATTCATCTCTTAACAGCCAAAAGTTGAACATTAGTGACAGCACATCTGTGAGAGCTAAAGCAGTAACCTTGTATTATAGTTTGATAACAACAACAATGTGTAATCTGCCCTTACCACTTCATAGCATCTTACAGGGAATCTAGTTGGGCCTCACTGGAGCTTGACACAATTACCTAAACGAGTGTTTAAGATTAGGGAGGATGTCAAGTGATGATTGTCATGGGTAACCTGAGACTCAGGCTGAGCTATAATGTGAGCATCTCTCCTGTGCCACCACCTCTGGGTGTCATTTACCAGGTAAGTAGGTTGTCTGCCTTCAAGTGTCAGAATTGATATTTTTGTTCACTGGTTCTTAGCAGATCTGGGCACCCAAGAAGGGGTGTTAGTGAAAAGCAGAGATAAATGAGACAGAAGGCACTGGGTCTTTTGAAAAGCAAAAGGTGAAAATAATATACTTGACAGGTCTAATGAAGTGAGAAGAAAAACCGGATAGAATTAAAGTGGGTGTGGTGGCGCTCGCCTTTAATCCCATCACTCAGGAGGAAGAGGCAGGCAGATCTCTTTGACTTTGAGACCAGTTTGAATTACAGAGTGAGTTCTAGGACCCTGTCTCAGAAACAAACGATAAAATAACTCCCGCAAACAAACAAACCAAACTCAAATTTCTTAATTGATCCTCTGTGAGAAAATTGGAAACCAATGAACTTCAAAATGGGTTCTGCCTGTGATCTGCTGCAGTGGTTGATGACCTAGGACCTCATACATGCTCCCTCATGCTGTATTCCCTAGCTTACCCAGACTGGGCTTGACCTCCCTAAATTCAGGCCAGCCTTGGACAATCTGTCCTCCTACCTTTGTCTTTCATGCTGCTGGGATTATTAACTGCCCAGTAGGTCTAGCTCTAAGTTATTTATTGATGTATTATTTCAAGTTTTGAGAAACATTGTACAGAGCATATAAATATTTATTCTTCAAAGCAAGATAGAACCCTTGATTTCCAAAATGTAATAGAAAATAACAGTGAAGCAAAAATAATCCGAATAAAGATAAAAACATCAGTAGCAATACTAGAGAATATAATATTCAAAAATTACTCATAGTAATTAAATTTGATCCATATAGAAGTATTTTGAGTAGATAGAAATTTATTATAACCTACTAGTAGATTAAATTTGACTTATGCTACATAGTCTCCTAAGATAGTCTAACAGGAATACTAGCTAATTAGTCACTAATCTCTAATATTATGCCTTTTTTTTAATTTTTTTTAAATATTTATTTATTTATTATGTATACAATATTCTGTCTGTGTGTATGTCTGCAGGCCGGAAGAGGGCACCAGACCTCATTCCAGATGGTTGTGAGCCACCATGTGGTTGCCAGGAATTGAACTCAGGACCTTTGGAAGAGCAGGCAATGCTCTTAACCACTGAGCCATCTCTCCAGCCCTAATTATGCCTTTTTTTTTTAATTGAGAAAAGGAAAAAAAAAACAAGTTTCCTCCTCCTCCCAGCCTCCCACCTCCCCCACCCTTCTCCCCCTCCCTCTCCAGTCCAAAGAGCAGTCAGGGTGCCCTGCCCTGTGGTAGGTCTTAGGTCCTCCCCCCTCCGTCCATATCTTGGAAGGTGAACATCCAAACTGGCTAGGCGCCCACAAAGCCAGAAAATTAAGTAGGATCAAAACCCCTTGCCATTGTCCTTGGCTTCTCATCAGCCCTCATTGTTCGCCATGTTCAGAGAGTCCAGTTTCATCCCATGCTTTTTCAGTCACAGTCCAGCTGACCCTGGTGAGCTCCCAGTAGATCAGATCCACTGTCTCAGTGGGTGGGTGCACCCCTTGTGGTCCCGACTTCTTTGCTCAGGTTCTCCCTCCTTCTGCTCCTCACTGGGACCTTGAGAGCTCAGTCCAGTGCTTCAGTGTGGGTCTCTGTCTCTATCTCCATCCATCACCAGGTGAAGGTTCTATGGTGATATGCAAGATATTCGTTGCCTTTTAAAAGGTGCTTACAGAGTGCTTTTTTATTAACATGGCAAAATCCTGTGTCTTTAAAACTAACAGCAAACTGAGTTTGGTGACACATCTCTGTGATTTCCAGGATATAGGAAGCTGCTGTAGGAGGATTTTGAGTTTAAGGCCAGCTGGGAGTGCATAGCCAAACTGTTTAAGAAACCAAGCGAAAGCCAGATGGCAGTGGCGCATGCCTTTAATCCCAGCACTCGGGAGGCAGAAGCAGGTGGATCTCTGTGAGTTTGAGGACAGCCTGGTCTACAGAGTTATTTCCAGGACAGGATCTAAAGCTACAGAGAAACTCTGTCTTGAAAACAAAACAAAAAACCAAAAGCAAAATAAACAAACAAACCCAAAACAACAACAACAACAACAAAAGAACCAAGTGTAAAGCCAGGTGTGGTTAGCAGGCCTTTAACCCCAGCACTCTAGAGTCAGAGGCAGATGTGTATATCTCTGGGAGTTGGAGGCTAGCCTGACCTATGTAGTGAGTTCCAGGAACAGCCAAAGCTACATAGTGAGACCCCATCTTTTCTTTTCTTTCATTTTCTTTTCTTTTCTTTTCTTTCTTTCTTTCTTTCTTTCTTTCTTTCTTTCTTTCTAAGACAACGAATAGGCAAATATTACAGTTCACAGTTAAGTCTAATTATCTTTTATATTGAGAATAGATAGGATAAGTTTGGTTGTGTATTTTGTTCTGGAGGAGCAGTGTAAATACATAGAAATCTGGAAAGGCAGAAGGAAGTGAAGCATTGTGCTGTATCCAGCACACGCAATGCAATAAGACAACAAAGCACTGAAAACTCTTAGAGCTGCTAAAGGCAGTCATTCAGTTTCCTCATGTGAAAACACGTGCCTCTTATTAGTAACAGTCAAGTAGAAAAGTCTCATGATCCAAAAAAAACCCTCATGCCCAATAAGATACAGAAATGTATACCCAGGAATATTGAACTATATGATACCTCTGACTTAAACTACAGACCTATTTTAAAAAGTTTTACCATGCTGAGCACTGATTAATTCAGGGTCTTGCATATTAGACAGGCACCCTGCCCTAAGCTACAACTTCAGGTGTCCCTCTTTCTTTCTGTCCCCGCTTTTAAAAAGAAATCGAGTCTTGCTCTGATCTCCTGACTCAAGTAGTCCTACTTCAGCTTCCTAAATAATTGAGTAGGATAACAGGTGTATACTATCATCACAAGCTTTCTTTTAAGCATGAGACAAACTCACCAATGTTATCTGGAATTTGCTGTATCCACAGGGCTGGCCTCAAGTACGCAATCATCCTGGCTCATTTTCTTGAATATTGAGATTATAGGTTTGAACCACCATGCTTGGCTTCATAATCTTTTCTGAGAGATGCGTAATTCATAAATAAAATACATTGTTTATTCTCAGTGTAATTGCTTATCCATGTAACAGTTAATTGATCACCTGTTGTATTCTAGGTCCTCTGCTTCCCTCAAGGGGTGCTTGTTAAAAGGACAATCTAAGTAGACCTAGCAGCAAGGACCTGTAATCAGCTCCTTCCTTATAAGGCCAAGGCAGGAGGATCAAATTTCAAGTTTAGCGTAGGTAATTTCATGAGATCCTGTCTCAAAATAAAAAAAAAAAAAGAGTGATAGTATGCACAAGGCTTAACAGAAGACTTAAAGGGACAGACAGTAAGCTAGTGATGTAGTAAGAGATGTGATAAACACCAGGGAAAGAGCCATGGGAATCGTTGGCAAGTACTAGGAACCAATGAGGAGGGGAAGATGCTTTAGTGAAGCATCCCCCAGTTACACTTTATTGAGTTTGACGATCCCTGAAGGGAGAGGTGAGAGAAAAGGCACGTAGCCATATACGTAGAGAGAACAGCTGAAGCAGACAACATGGAGTGTGGGCTTGGGTTTGGGTTATTCAGGGAGCCACTAATGGTGGTAGAGGGAGAGGTTGGAGCTTTGGGGTTTGGGGCTTTGTGACCACTCAGAGCTTTTGTCTGAGGGAAACAACAAGGTCAGGTGGTTTTTCAGTGAGAATTTGAAGCCTGTGGCAATCTCTGATGGCACTTGGGAGACCTATAAGAGGGGGCTGATGTAGGTGAGAGGCAATTCTGGGTCCTTACTTGGAAGTGATCAGAAGAGTTCCTGCCGTATCTAACACAAATTCTGAAATATGCAGAATTCAGAGAAGACCTGTTATACTAAACACGAAGAGGATGTCCTGACCAATGGGATGTCATTCCCAGAATTCTGATATGACTGTTTGTGAGGAGGAAGGTTTCAGAGTTTGGGTGTGGATGAGTAAGGAGTCCTGAACACGAAAGAGACAGAATGAAGGTTTGAAATGATCAAACCACCAAGAGAGGATAAGACAGACTGGAGAGATGACTCAGAGGTAAAGAGCACTGACCGCTCTTCCTGAGGGCCTGGTTCAATTCCCAGCACCCACATGGCAGCTCACAACTGCCTGTAACTCCATGATTTCACACCCTCACACAGACATACATGTAGGCAAAGCACCAACATACATAAAATAAAAATAATTTTTTTAAGAAAGAGGATGAGATGAGTTAAAGTGTGTGTATTCATTCTTATGAGACTGTGACCCTTTCCCAGTGAAGGAGGGCAACACGTTGAGATCCTCAAATGTGCACTCAAACATCAGCCAACCCCATGCTGTTCAAATGCTGGTTGATCGTCTTCCCTTCATTCTTTAGCCATTCTCTACCTCCTGACTGTCTTAAAAATATTAAATTCATTTTGAGTTATTATAATAGTCATTCATTATGCATTTTCCTTTTTCATTAAGGATGATACCACTGACAGAATAAAGCTTGAGTGTTGGATTAAAAAAAAAAAGGAAAACCAAACAAACACCCGTGTTACAGGGCTGGAGAGATGGACCAGTGATTAAAAGTGCTTATTGTTCTTCCAGGGGCCCTGGGTCACTTTCCAGGACTCACAGTGCAGTGGTGCAGAACTGTCTGGAACTCCAGCTCAAGGGAATCTGATGCTTTCTTCTGACCTCTGCAGGCTTCTGTATGCATGCGGTGTGCATCGATAAACTAGGCACACATACATAGCACCCACCATTAATCAGTATTTTTAAAATGCCTGAGTTACAAAGTGTGCTATACTAAACCCAGGCTCCCCTGTAGGGCTGCCGTGTGGTGTCTGGAAGAACTTCTCTGGCAGTCTCATACTCACTTCTAAGTTATGATGGTAATACCTAAACTCACACTTTCTTGTATTTCTCCAAGTTAAATGAGGTACCATAAAATAAACTTCCCAGTTGCAACATAAAGATGTAAATTCAGGGGGAAATCAGTTAGGAGATTTCAAATGACCTTTCAGGATAATGGGAGTCATGAATGATTTAATAGTGCAAGTCATCATAATAATGCCTTGTTTGTAGAGAGCTAATCCAATTCATTTTGAAAAAGCATGATTAATTTGGTGGTCTTAGGAATTTTGTACTTTTATATGAAATTTGTGATCATTCTGTTTCTGTTAGGAATGACACTGGAAGCTGAGTGTGGTGGCACATGCTTGGGCCAGGCAGATCTCTTGAGTTCGAGGCTAGCCTGGCCTACAGAGTGACTTCCAGGACAGCTAGGGGTACACAGGGAAACCCTGTCTCAAAAAACTAACCAACTAACAAACAAAAAGAATGACACTGGAATTTTGATACAGGCAACACTGAATCTGTAGGCTGCTCTTGGTAATGTTCTACTCCACAAGCAGAAGTCTGTTCTCCTCTGATATCTTTTCGGACATCTTTCTTCAGAGAGTTAAAGTTTTTATTGTGAAGGTTCTTCCTAGCCTTAGGTTTATTCTTAGGGTATTGTTTGTGTGTTTGTGGCACTGGGAGTGGGATTGTTTTTCAGATTTCTTACCATGTTTGCTATTGTTATATAAGAAGACTCCTGATGTTGGATGTTTAGTTTTGTATACCCTGACATTTTGCTGAAAGTAATCAGATCTAAGAATTTACTGGTAAAGAATTTAAAATCTCATATATAGAATAATCTGCAAATAAACATGATTTGACCTATTTAAAAAAAGTGGTGTGTGTGTGTGTGTGTGAGAGAGAGAGAGAGAGAGAGAGAGAGAGAGAGAGAGAGAGAGAAGCAATTAAGCAAACTGTTTACCGAGATAAAGTGAGGGTTGATTTGGAATTAATGGAGGGAAGCCATTGTGGTTTTGGCAGTTTTGTTGGTGGCGTTGGGTTAAAGCCTGTTGGAAGTGCTCAAGAAAGACAGAAGAGAGCTGGATTGAACTAGACTGACTTGTTGGGAACCAGTGAAAACAGGTGAAGGCAGGGTGAACTGGTAGAGGGAATGTGTTCTTGGGTGGCAACCTGGACTGCTGTTAAGAGTTGAGAATGAGATGGTATTGCTGACTGGACTTGGAAGCTTGGAATCAAAATCAAGGGTATTTGAGTAATCTGTTTTGGAAGGGTTCTTGGCATGACTGTGGTAGAAACCAAGGAGTCAGAAGAGTTTAAACAAGCTAGCGCCTTGTGTGTGGGAAGAATCGTCCTCTTGGAATTAGTAGAACAGTAGTGGGAATGACTAGACGTTCTATCATAAGGACTTCAGAGAAAATTATTACAGGTGTAGATTCTCTGAGAAGCCAGACATAGATGTCAGACTGGCCAGTGGATAAATATGTTACAGCTGAGAACATTTACAGTATCAGCAGCTGACACATTGTAAGCTTTGGCTAAGTCAACGTTGAAGAGGCTACACTGTATTGAAGAACTTTGTGTATCACAGGGACTCATCACTTTTCAAAAGGGAATGAATTCTCTTCACATGTCCTATAGGAACCATTGAACACTTTATGAAGTTAATGTAGAGCCTCAATAAATACAACATATACCCAAATAGATAGGAGATAAACACTAGATAATTAAGCCAGGAGAAGATATAAGTGAATATTCATCAGCTCTCTAGCCAAGGGGATATTTTTCAAGATGAGCAGAAATAGAAGAAAGTATGATGGATAGTGACAGACTACTTTATTAAGATCCTACAGTATGGGACTGAATAAATGATGCTGGTGGATAATATATGTGACATTAGTCTAGAAGTTGCTAAGGAAATCGTATCTATTTTCTGGGTTCCATTTGACCACATCAAATATGTATGTAGACCAGACTGTCTTTGAACTTGGAAATCTGCCTGCCTCTGCCTCCTGAATACCAGAGCTAAGGGGGTATACTACCATGCCTGGCACCTGACAACATCTTTTCTGCTGTAGACTCGGCATTATAGAGAAACACTGGAGCTTATGTGTCTACTCATAGAACTCTAAGATCTTGTTTTCTTCATCAAGTAGACACTGAATTCAGTTATGTTAACATCCACTTCTCAGAATGATTTCCCAGTTGACAATCATAAAGCAGTAACTTTTAATTAAGGCTTATATTTAAAAACGGTAACCTAATAAGTTAGAAGGAAAAACACTCTTCATTGCTGATGAGAAATTTTGAAATAGATGTGTATAGACACGTAAAGGTATTGACGGAAGCTGCTTGTTTGTTCCCAGCTGCCCAGACCATAAAATGATCACACAGAAACTATATTATTTAAATCACTGCTTGGCTAATAGCTTAAGCGTATTGCTAGCTAGCTCTTGTATCTAGAATCAACCCATTTTCATTATTTTATATTTTACCACGAGGTTTGTGGCCTACTGACAAGGTTCCAACTGGCAGCTTGCGTCTTTCCCCTCTGGCGGCTCCATGGCATCTCACAACTCCGCCTTCTTTCTCCCAGCATTCAATTTAGTTTTCCCTGCCGAGCTCTACACTGCTCTATCACAGGCCAAGACAGTTTCTTCATTAACCAATAAAAGCAACACATATACTTCTCACACCATTTCCCCTTTTCTGTTTAAATAAAAAAGGAAGGTTTTAACTTTAACATAGTAAAATTACATATAACAAAACAGTGTTCAGTATTGACTTAGGTCTATTTACAGTAAAGAAGACTATGTACTATACTTTATACATTATTTTATAGTAATGAAGACTATATATGTACTATAGTATGTAGACTATAGAGTAAAACAAAGGCAGCTGTGAAGATGTCCTAGGTAGAGTATGAAATGAAACATGCTGGTATATATGAATTGTGGTCTGTCAAATATAGTGCAATAAGGGAAGTCCCTCAGGCTGTCACTGAAGATTAAAAGGCTAGGAAAACATTGCAGTAGAAACTTTTGAATATTTTTCTCCTATCTTAAACAGTTTCTGCATGGAAAGAATTAGGTGGCAATTAACTGTACCAGGCATTGGTGTTAGAAAACTATGTGAGACCACATTCTTTATAGTAGGACAAGATAAGAATATCATTGGCATTGACACTGCTGGCCATTGTCAGTGTCTTGAAGTACCTGGTACTGTTCAACTGCAGCTTTTCACATCCTCACAATATTCTTAGGAAGGTAGGATTAAAAACAATCATTATCTTGCAGGTTAAGAAAACTGAGTCACAGATAAGTGTTACTAACTAAGCTGAACATGAAGTTCCTACTCATAATCCATCCTTGGGAGGCGGATGCAGAGTGATGAGGAAGTCGAGGGCATGCATCTTTGCCTGTGTATCTAGGCCAGCCTGAGCTATGTGAGACCTTATCTCATCAAACCAGAAGGGAAGGAAGGAAAGGAACAAAAGGAAAGTGAGAACCAACTGTCACTTGGGGCTCAGTAGGAAAAGGGTATTCCTATAGATTAGTAGTGGGATAGGCCTCCATGACATTCACATAGTCACATGCTCTTGATTTGATTGTGTTGTACAGCATGCTGTCGCATCTTGTGCTGAAAGGGTCCTGGAGAAGGCCAGCTATGACTCTAGAAGCAAGTTAGCAAGCCAAAGAGCAGCTTTGAGGCCACAGGAGCAGGAAATGTCAGGTTCCACAAGGACTTGAAGCCACATGACCTAGAAGTTCTCCTCAGAGCTGTGTCCTGAATTTAGTGCATGAAATTCAATGCCCACTGAAAATGTTAAGTAGGATTGTTTTCCAGATTGATGCCCCCCCCCCCCCAAAAAAAAGTTGTTCTTGTCTCAGGCTAAGTGTCCCCATGTGTGAAAATCCCAGAGTTAGTTGACCTGGCTTACAGAAAAGACTGCTGGTTTTTGGTGAAAGTGCCCACCATCACCCAAGTGCACACCAGGTAAGAGATCTTACCATAGCACCCTGTCTTCTTCCAGATGTGATGGATGTAGCATGGTCTCCCCACGATGCCTGGCTAGCCTCATGCAGTGTGGATAACACCGTCGTCATTTGGAATGCCGTGAAGTTCCCAGGTCTGTCTGTGGTTCCTCTCTACTGGTTAACAGCAGAAAATGGCTGTAGCCAACAGTAATGCCTGTCTGTTTGTGGAGCAGGGTGGGGAATGGATTATTTGTCTTTTTAATCTTGGTTACAGAAAGTTAAATGGTCAAGGATTTGTGTGTCTTGTCAGCCAGTTTTGCTTTTCGTTATCAACTATATTTGTTTAATGTTTAAAAAGAGATTGATGCTAAAGAAAAACTGAGCAGTAGCTTGAGTGTTTCAGAGTTTATTAAGGTAGCGTGTGGACAGTTGGCACTGAGAGATTGCTGACACTCCACACATGCTGTGTGTAATTTCTTTATCAGCTCAGTGAAACCATCTCTGTGAAACCATCCAGCAGATAGGGGCTACCACAAACTCAGTTTTGCAAGAGGGGAGCTTTTCTTGTTTCTTGTGTTTCAAATTGTGAGACATTGTGCAATTTGTAGTTTTATAATTTATAACTAGTAAAATATTTGTCACAGCTGGGCATGTGGCGCACCACTTTAATTCCAGCATTTAGGTGGATCTCTGAGTTTGAGGTCAACCTGGTCTACAAAGGGAGATCCAGGCAGCCAGGATTACATATCATGGTTCTAGAGCTCATTTTTATCACGTGATAAATACATCATCTTGAGTAGATTGAAATAATTTTAATTCCTTCTGGAAGCTACTACCAGTATGTATGGGTACACTTGTTTTGGCTTTAAGAGGAACAGTTGTAGAGCGGTCTAGCATTGACTACAGATCTGAATGAGGTACTCTTGGGGCACATTGTGTCTTTAGCACTGGCTTCCAGAAAACTCACTTAAAAGATGTCCCTTGAACCTATAGGCCTGCTGCTTCTGGGGGCTGTCAAGGAGGCTCACATCAAAATTACCCAAGGGACTTCCAGGTTATAAATATCTGCCTGCTGCAGATAAGATATGGAGTCAGAATTGGCAACTATGGCTCCAGCCTGTACCCTCATTGCTGTTTCTTTGGGGCATGTGTGACCTACCCACATGTGTTAGCTTATTCTGGCCTTCAGTTTGCTTTTGTGGAGTTGAAATATGGGGCTATTGTGCTTGCATTTAAGGGTGGGGATTGGTCAAGATAGACTACTCAAGTCCCTTCAAGTCCATTCCATGGGGCCATCACAACTAATGTTTTCTATATAGTATTGTTTTTCTTATAGATAACACCTCATATTTTATCTTCTTTCTTTTTTTTTCTTTTCTTTCTTTTTTTTTTTTTTTTTTTTTTTTTTGCTTCACAGAAATTCTTGCAACTTTGAGAGGTCATTCTGGCTTGGTGAAAGGGTTGACTTGGGACCCTGTTGGTAAATACATTGCCTCTCAAGCTGATGATCGAAGCTTGAAGGTATGGAGAACGCTAGACTGGCAGCTAGAGACCAGCATCACCAAGCCCTTTGATGAGGTAACTGGGAATAGTCTAGAGCTTGGCCTCAGCCTCTGCTATACTTCATGAGAGGAACTAGCCATGGTTTAGGCTAAATGGGTGCATACAGTCTAGGCGTCTGAATTCAGTTTTATGCGTTTGGTTATAAAAATCTTTCCTTTTTAAAAAAGTGCTCAGTGGCCAGCTTTGAAATTAAAAAATATTTTATTATATTTTTAATTAGTATACAATCTTTTAGGTTTCATTATGGCATTTTCAAACATAATTTATTGTTGATCTTTCTCTTGTCTCTTTCCTGATTCCCATACCCTTTTTTGCGTCCTTTATTTCTGGTAGCCTCCTTTCTGCTCCCATGTTTTGTGTTTTGTTGAATGTTCCACTTTTTTTTTTTTT
>NW_004949263.1:75183-81636 GCF_000317375.1 Microtus ochrogaster | reverse complement strand
AGGCTGGTCTCAAACTCACAGAGATCCGCCTGCCTCTGCCTCCCGAGTGCTGGGATTAAAGGCGTGCGCCACCACCGCCCGGCTGAATGTTCCACTTTTGTAACTGCTCTTTTTCCCATCTTGTCCCCTTTCTAGTTTCATGACCTATATTCACACACGTGCACGCACTCACACACTCTTTCCTCCCAAGCTAGGATCCATGTCTAAGAACATGCAATATTTGTCTGAGTCTAGATTACCTTGCTTACTATAATAATTTCCAGATCTATCAATTTTTCTGCAAGTTTTAGAATATAACTTTTCTGAATAGCTGAATAAAGTTTCTCTTTGTAAGTATACCATATTTTCATTATTCATTCCCTTGTTCATAGACATCTGGGTAGCATGTAATGCAGCAATAAACATGGATGTGCAGGCATTTCTGCCGTTGGGTGTATGTCCAGGAGTGATAAAGCTGGATCATTCAGTGTTATAGTTTTTAATTTTTTGAGACAGCACTGTACTGATCTCTATAATGGCTGCACTACTTGCACCCCTATCAGTACTAAATAAAGGTTCCTTTCCCCTACAACTTATCAGCATTTGTTACTGCCTTTGTCATTGATGATAGACATTCTGAATAGGGTGAGGTGGAATCTCAAAGTAGTTTTAATTTGCATTTCCCACATGGCTAAGGATAGCAAACACTTTTAAATGTATATATAAAAGTGTTCTTTTGAGATATTTTATTAACCCATTATTTAAGCTTTTTTTTTTGGTATTTAGTTTTTGTTGTTCCTTTAAAAAATTTATTTTTTTAAAGTTATCTTTTTACTCATGTTATGTTTTGACCATAATCACTTCACTCACTTGTCTCCCATCTGCTCCCTCTGGAACCCTTCTTTCTAACTTCCTTTCCCTTTATTTTCATGTCCTTTTTTTAAAAAATAGAACTTTGAGTTTAATTTGGGTTGTTTGTATAAACATGGCTGTTGGGTTATTTACCGGCTCCTGGGCAACTTAGCAGTGACTATACTCCTGAAGGAAAATGGCTCCTCTTCTCCCAGCAGCCCTTTAACATTCTTTATATATCCTAGATATTAATATACTGTTTGAATCATAGACGGCAAAGATTTTCTTTCGTTCTGTAGGCTGTCTTTTTGCTATGGTGATAGTTTCCTTTGCTGTATAGAAGCCTTTTGATCCCATTGGTTAATTCTTGGGGCTATTTTGTGTTTTGTTAGACTATTGATAGATTTTATTTATTTATTTATTTTTATTTATTTATTTTTTGTTTGTTTGTTTTTCAAGATAGGGTTTCTCTGTGGCTTTGGAGCCTGTGGAGCCTGTCCTGGAACTAGCTCTGTAGACCAGGCTAGTCTCGAACTCACAGAGATCCCCCTGCCTCTGCCTCCCAAGTGCTGGGATTAAAGGCGTGCGCCACCATCGCCCGGCTTTTTGATAGATTTTAAAGCTAAAGAGAACCTTATAGCTGCTCTTGTACTATTGTGTGCCTGATTGATGAGTGAAACTCTTTTTTAAATTTTTATTTTTATTGAGCTCTGCATTTTTCTCTGCTCCCCTTCCTGCCTCTCTCCTCCCCCCTTCAACTCTCCCCCAAGGTCCCTGTGCTCCCAATTTACTCAGGAGATCTTGTCTTTTTCTACTTCCCATGTAGATTAGATCCATGTATGTCTCTCTTAGGGTCCTCATTGTTGTCTAGGTTCTCTGGGATTGTGATTTGTAGCTGGTTTTCTTTGCTTTATGTTTAAAAACCACTTATGAGTGAGTACATGTGATAATTGTCTTTCTGGGTCTGGGTTACCTCATTCAAAATGATGTGAAACTCTTACCTTGGGGAAATTTGCATGAGTCACCTTATGGAATGGCCATGCAGAGGAGGCTTTCTTGGTAGGTTATTGGTTATGATTTTGCTTTGTTTGTTGATATTCCCTCTGTAGGCCAGCTGACCTCTTTGTTGGGAAGAATACAGTTTGTACAGTGTGGAGGGAGATCGGACTGCAGTAGCTTCTGTAGTATTCTGCTGTTTGCATTCTGATTTCATGTGGAATCTGGGTTAAAGATGACTGTTATTCATTAAACATTAAGTATCTTTTGTATGTAAAGCAATACTGTCAATAGGCAAATAAAATTGAATTGTGATGTTGTCTCTCCTCTTGATGCTTATTGCCCATGGGAAAGACAGACATTCATGTGAATTGTGCATGTGGTGAAGATAGTGTCCAGACTACAGTGATAGCCTAGGTAAGGGACTTATGTCAGAGAAGGCTTCATAAAGCATGGGACACAGGAGTGAATATTTGCAGAGATATTTGTTTGTTTACTGGCCATGGTTAGTTGCAGTAAGAAGCATAAAATCACATATTTAGTTCCCTCTGAACCAACATCAGTTGGTGGACTAGGTCTACGAATAAGATCATATTTCACCTTCCTTGCCCTACCCTTTCTTGTTCACAGCTGCCTGGTGTAGTGCATGTGGCTCTCACACTAAGAATTTCTAGATGTCTTGACTGCCAGCCATGGGTGTCTGTGAGCTGGAATCCTAGACTGGCTGGTTGTAGGAGGTCTGGCAGTGCTATGTAGCCTCTGCTGCAGCCGTCCTGCACAGAGGGGTAAGGATGTACTCCCATTGCACTGGGTTCTGCTCTGCTACTCTGGGACCCTGGTCTTGAAGGCTGATACAGGCTGATCTTGACTTTGACTTTGGACCTAGTTTATGTCTTTTGTGGGAGTGTTCTTGTCTTTCCCATGGGCAATAAGTATCAAGGCAGAAGTTAGGTGTGTATCCCATGAACATACATCTATAAATCACACACTTTATCCTTGAGGCCAGAGTTTTTCTTGAGCTTCTTTTAAGCTCAGATTTTTTTACAGTGTGGAGGAACAACCCATGTACTCCGGCTTAGTTGGTCACCTGATGGCCATTACCTGGTATCTGCCCATGCCATGAATAACTCTGGCCCCACTGCTCAGATCATCGAACGAGAGGGCTGGAAGACCAACATGGACTTCGTGGGGCACCGGAAAGCTGTGACTGTTGTGGTGAGTGTCCCTCACCTCAGAAATCTTATTACCATTCTGAGCTGTCTACCGCAGTGACCTGCATGTGCCTTCTGAGCTCAGGGAGTGCCAACTTCCCCAAGGAGTTTCTCTAGGACTGTCTCATGTAGATTGAGTGATGGGCCCTAGGAGGCAGTGCATTATGGTGCATCTTTCATTTTAATCATGTTTGAATATATATGCCTATTTTTATAAGATGGGAGATGTATGTAGGATTGTTTTATATTTGCCAAAGTCTAAAATGACAGATTTCTTCTGGATCAATCTTAGGAATATTGTAGTTCAGCACTAGCCTTTTTTAGGTCTGCCCATAGGTGCTCCTTTAACCAGTTCCTGTGAACAAAGTGCATTCTGGGCACTCTTGAAATGGTGTGCTGCTTCTTATGCCCAGCAGTAGTAGATATGTAGTTGACTGCCTATGCTGAGAGTGCTGGTGTGTGCATCCAGTCTTTTGTTGGAGCACAGGTCTTTGTGCAGGCTAGGCAAGTGCTCTATCACTGAGTTATAGTTAAGCCTATATATGCAGAGAGCCATTGCTCATCTTTATGCTTGAGAGAATATCCTCCACACTGGGTGACACTAATTTGAATGTCTTGAGAGTGCCCAAGACAGGCTATTAAGGAGTTACAAATAACCTCTTAGAACATGGCTTCTTTTTTGTTTTTGTTTGTTTTAATGTAGAGTAACCAAATAAAAGAGATTGTTGATTAGTTTGATGGCAGTGACGGATCATCCAGAACTTGATCACAATGGGCTCTTGATTACATGGATTCTTTTTTTGTTGTTGTTGCTGCCCCTCAACACACACACACACACACACACACACACACACACACACACACACACACACACACACACACGGTTTTCTAGGTAGACCTGACTGTTTTGGAATTCACTTTGTAGACCAGTCTGGCATTGAATTCACAGATACCCACCTGCCTCTCCCTCTTGAGAGCTGGGACTAAAGGTGTGTACCAACACTTCTCCCTTTATTAAATGTTTTTTAAATTGATTATAAATAAGTATAATATATTGTACCTTAAATTTTTTTAAGAATAAAATAAAATACAGCTTTTTAGATTTGTTTTGTGTTGGGAGTCCATGTTGTATTTTGTTTGAGACTAGGGCCTTCTTGGTAAATATTTGAAATTACTGATTCATATTTAGTCCAATGGTTTTGTGTTACTCTCTTATGGTCCTCAGCAGCTCTGTAAGAACATGGTACTTGCCTTACCAGGACCCACAAAACTTTGCAAGACCATATAGTCTAATCAGTCATTAAGAAAGTCAAACCCACAGCACACACATCCATCTTGTTCAGTATCTGTCCTACCATATGATACCAGACTCCCAGGAGCCATCCTTTACAATTCTAAGAGCTCTACTCTCTTAATCCATGAAGTGGCACAACACTCATTTTGTGTTCCCAGTCTTTCTTAAGGCATCAGCTCTCCAGGCCAACAAGCAGTTAAGGAGGTCATTGTCTGTCAGTCAGATAAATACATCTGGGGAGAAGGAATTAAGAGAACCTCCTGCCAGTCCTCCCTTAAAAGATACAGTGAGAAAGCCGGGTGGTGGTGGCGCACGCCTTTAATCCCAGCACTCGGGAGACAGAGGCAGGCGGATCTCTGGGAGTTCGAGGCCAGCCTGGTCTACAAGAGCTAGTTCCAGGACAGGCTCCAAAACCACAAAGAAACCCTGTCTCGAAAAACTAAAAAAAAAAAAAAAGATACAGTGAGAGGTTTGAGAGGCTAGAGACATGGCTCTAGTCATGAATGAGTTCAGTTCCTAATATTTATGTGGTAGCTCACAGTCATCTGTAACTCTAGTTCCAGTGGTCTGACATCCTCTCCTGGCTTCCACAGGCACTGCAAGTTGTGGTGCACCAGCATACATGCCAAACACTCATACAAAAAAAAAAAAAAAAAGGCGGGGTGGGTGGGATGCGGTGAACAGGCCATGGTATCTCAAGTCCCCTGGCTTCTCAGGTCCAAGGCTGACTCTGCCAGGTGAAGATGAATTGAAGTCGGTTCCAGTAGTTCTTATTCCCTTGACCTATCTGCAGGCTTCATAAATAGAGTGTTTGGTAGTCCTGACTTCAAATATTCATTTTACCATTCTTTGTGTTTATTTTATGACCTTGAGCTTTCATTTGCATCATCAGCAAAATACCTTGTTGTAGCTTTCAAGATGAAACTATACATGCTCAGTGCCAAACTTGGGGGGGTCTCTGTGAGGTACTCCTATCTGTGGGCTGGGAATTTGGTGTGTATTGTGTTTGGTGTTCTAGTTAGCTTTCTGCTGCTCTAATAATACTACAACCTAAAACAGCTTGGGTAGGACAGGATTTATTTGGATTGCATATCCTGATTATAGTCCATCATTGGGGGAAGTCAGGGCAGGAACCACAGAGGAATTCTGCTTCCTGGGTTGCTTTCTCTGGCTTGCTCAATTTGTTTTTTGTTTTTTTTTGCAACCCAGGACCACCTGACCAGAGGTGGCACTGCCCACAGAGTGTTGGGTACTCCCACACCAATCATTAATCAAGAAAATGCCCCACAGACATACCCAGTCTAATGGAGGCAATTCCTCAGTAGAGATTCCTTCCCAGAAGAGTTTAGCTTGTGTCAAGTTGACAAAAACTACCCCGTACCTTAAGTGTAGGGATATCTTCATACTTGGTTATTTATTTTAGCCTTGGTTGTTTGACTTTAGAAATTCAACCCAAAAATTTTCAAAAAGAAGCAGAAGAATGGGAGTTCTACAAAGCCCAGCTGCCCATACTGCTGCTGTGCTGTTGGCAGCAAGGACCGCTCCCTCTCTGTCTGGGTAAGTGCCTGAGCTTTGGTTGCAGGACAAGGTTGTGGACTGAGAAGATGGTTAGTCTGGAGGACTTCAAGGAAAGAGAGACTCACTGTTTTTGATGTTGCTCAGTGTATTCCTTACCTATACCTGGATCAGCTCCTTTTCAGAAACGTGCATGCTCTCTGTTTAGAAAGAAGCACTGAGACTGGGTCTGGGCCTGGCCAGGAGAGGTCACCCTTCCTCTGTCTAGATTTCTTTCAGCTGTCAGTGTCATAATTGGCATGTGGTATTTGCTTTCTTCTATGAAGTTCTTTGTGTCTACATATAAAATGAAGTGTCTGCACCTGGAAGATATGGTTAAATGAATTTTTATATATTCTGGTATCACTACCACCTTGACTACTTCCTGTTCCTGCCTTTAGTAAGGCACTAATAAGACATCCAAGTGAACGAGTTTGGCCTGTTCTTGGACTTAATGGAAATGCACTTGCTCAGTGTATACTTTGCTTGTTTGTTTGGTTCCTTCTTTCATTTAGCATAGTGGGTTTTTAATTTTTTTTTTAATTTTTTTTTTTTTTTTTTTTTTTT
>NW_004949263.1:56254-75083 GCF_000317375.1 Microtus ochrogaster | reverse complement strand
GAACTCACAGAGATCCGCCTGCCTCTGCCTCCCGAGTGCTGGGATTAAAGGCGTGTGCCACCACCGCCCGGCAGCATAGTGGGTTTTGAAATTCATATGTGTTATATTTAATAATAGTTTTTCTTATTATTGTATAGGATTTAGTTGTATGATCATAGCATGAACTGTTCATATGTTTTCCTGTGGACAGATATTAAGGTTGTTTTAGTTGAGATGGGGTCTTTTTGTGAGGCCCAGGTTGGCCTTGAGCTCTTCCTGCCATCCTGGCCTGCCAGTATTGACTTCTTTATGTAATTAGTTGGTACCTCCATTTACTTGTCCTTTTGATTGAGACTGTAGGTCTTGTTCTCCTTGCTAGACAGTAGCAAATAGCAGTAGCGCTTGGAGGAAGGTGCTCTCTTAAGCCTCTTTGGACCTAACTCAGTGTGGTCCATTGTGCAGATTCTTAGCATATATTCAGTAACGGGTTGAGAGTAAACTGTGTCAGTTTTCCAAGTTAGGGCTTTGAAAGGTTAAATTCCTTATCACCAGAGGCTAATATTCTGTGTCCCGAGACGATTCCACATTTACTGTGGACTGTGGTCATAACCACTATGTGCATGCCAGCGCACTGAAGGCCCTCCCCCACATAAAAATTCAAAAAAATTAAATTAAAACTGTTTCTTCAAAAGAAGAAGTTATGTATTTGGAAGTTACCCTCTGGCTACATGCATTACAATTTGTTCAGAGAAATATGCCGCTGAAGAGACCCAGGTAGCATTCACTTTACACCCACGCTGGATCTTTGCTCACAGTGAGCAGTTCTTAGCATACTCTTCTGGTGTCCCCCTCTCTCAGACCATAAAGGGAATGGCTTAAGTCTGATAGGCTTCTACAGTCAGGTATGTATACATGCTCCATATTTTCATGGGAAATGGAAACGGTTGTTGTTTTCTGGAAGTAGAATTATGGTAGGTCCAGGTAGCTCAGATTCAGTTTTCCCTTCCACTCTCAGGTGGCTGTATCACCTCCTGGCCCACACAACAGGCTGCAGGTGCAAGGCTGAGTAGGTCAGCCTCTCCCAACCTGCCATGGCACAAGAGAGTCCATCCAGCCTCAGATGAACAAATGTATTTTTTTTTTAAAGATTTTATTTATTATGTACAAAGTATTCTGCAGACCAGAAGAGGGCACCAGATCTCATTATGGGTGATTGTGAGCCCCCATATGGTTGCTGGGAAATGAACTCAGGACCTCTGGGAAGAGCAGCCCACTTGGCTCTTAACCACTGAGCCATCTCTCCAGCCCGAACAAATGTATTATCAGATCTTCGGGACTTGGGTCTGGGCCTGTGTTCAGAGTAGTCAGGCACTGGTATGAGAGATGGTGCTGGTTATAACGTTAGAATGGCTAACTAGTGAGCCCACCTACTGAATATTATATAACCACCTGCAAAAGATTTCATAGGATATTCACTTACATATTCATGGTATGGAATATAAAGATATCCACAGACATATGCTTTATTTTGAATACTAAAATATTTACAAGTTCATCAGTTTTTTAAAAAAAGAGATTTATTTATTTTTATTTTATATGCATGAGTTTTTTGAATAATGTATGTATGTATACCATGTGTGTTCTTGGTTGCCTATGAAGGCCAGAAGAAGGTGTCCATCTCCTGGAACTGAAATTATACTTGTTAGTTTCCATGTGGGTGATGAGAAATGAGCTGTATGCAATGTAAGACATTAATTTGCTTAAACCACTGAGCCATTTCTCCAGATCCCTTCCCCCATTTTTCCTGTGTATTTGTGTGTGCATGTGCGAGCACATACACACTTGCTTATATGTGTACATGTTTGAATACATGTGCACATGTGTACTGTGGCCGGAAGCTATTGGATCTCCTGGAGCTGGAGTTAAAGGTGGTCGTAAACCTTTATAATGTGGGTGCTAGAACTGAACTCAGGTTCTTTGGAAGAGCAGAAAGCTCTTGACTCTTACTAAGCCATCTCTCAAGCCCCTTATTAAGTTCTATGTTTGTACTAATAACAATTTCTATTGGTGTGTTTGTGAGCTATCTGACACACAGCCTGGATGATTTATGTAACTGTTACGGGAACCTTGGGGAATGTAGACCAGAGCTTAGTGCCTAGAGAAGGTAAGCTGGGTTCTTTCTGAGATCATCTCATCCTGCTCTGTAGATCCTCTGCTTTTTGCTGTTGCTGAATGAATGTACAAAGCTGTCCTCTTGACAGACTGTAGTGTCTCTAGTGTGTAAATTTCTGGTAGGCCTTGGTTTCCCCAGCTTGGGGTTTTGGCAGTAGTGTTTGGATTGAGCTGAGTACGCCATGTATGTTAGTGGAAGTGACTGAAACTCCTAACACATAAAGATGGTTTAGCTGAGTGTGTGAGCTGGTTCTCAGTGATTTCATTAATTTTGACTTTTTCTCCTCATAGCTCACGTGTTTGAAACGGCCTCTGGTTGTCATCCATGAGCTGTTTGACAAATCCATCATGGACATTTCCTGGTAAGATGGATATTAACGCGCCTGGATACTACAGCATGAGACCTCTTGGGTAGATTAGTGCCAGGTGGTTGTTCACCTGCGCTTGGCAGTGCAGACCCCAGGGTTCTGTTTGCACTGTTCTCAAAACAACAGCTCTGTCCTGCTGCTGGGAGAGGATCACCACCCATAGGGTTTGTCATGGGGAAATACTGCTTGGACAAACTAGGATTCCCGCAGGTTTATAGCAAATATGCTTCTCAAGAGTTATAAAACAGGAATTGAAATGTTTGGAAAACTTGGTAAGCATTTCTTTGCTGGTTCCTAGCCCTAAAGGGCACCAAAAGCTTGATTGTTGCCCTTTTTGCCTGCCCTTAAGCTCAGGCCGCAGAAGGGAGCCTTAGGGTTCTAACATTCATTAGAGTATTCTCTGAGCATCCTGATGGTCCAGTCATGTGGTGTGGATGGCCATCTCAGGCTTATTGTCCCACCTAGGTGCTGACAGCTGTTTCTTTCAGGACTCTGAATGGGTTGGGTATCCTGGTATGTTCCATGGACGGCTCTGTGGCATTCCTTGATTTCTCCCAGGATGAACTTGGAGACCCCCTGAGTGAGGAGGAAAAGGTAGGTTTGTGGACTGTGAGCTGCCACAGTAACTCTGAGGCCTTTTTAATTGGGTTCTCTTCTTATAGAAGACAGATGCATTAAGTATTCTAACATGTTTGCTTTTTATACACTATGTAATCCTTTTTGGAAAAAAATTGGATTAATAATAAGTCAGAAACAAGTATTAGAACAAAGAATAAACTGGGTATCTTTGCCTAAGCTGAGATAGGCAGTATCCATAAAGAGGCTTTCACTCTGGGAGAGAGTTTAAGTCACTTCTGTGGGGTTCTTGTTTATGTCATCCTATTGTTTTATGCTGGCATAGCAGCAGTTATGTGACCAGTTAGTTCTGGTTATTCTTAGCATCTATGCCAGGCTCTGGGCCAAATAAGGGCTTTACATCTCCTTTAAACCACATACAATTGCTGGGTGAAGTGGATGCATCTTTAATTCCAAAGAGACTGAAGAGAGTTCAGGGCCAGCCTGGGCTACACAATGAGGCTGGTTTAAAATGAATAAATTAGCAAAGCAGAACAAACATCTGCAAAGTGAGGCTTATAGATAGTGGGGATCGAACCCAGGGCCTCACACATGAACAAACGCTCTACCCGCTGAACCCTATGCTTATTGATTTATGTTTTAAGGTATTCTTGAGGCCTACCAATGGAGAACCACTTTTTTTTTTTAAATGTTTAAAAAAAGAGATAAAGTTGAAAATTTGGTAGAAAAATTGCAAAGACATTCTTTGCACCTAGAGACCATATCTAGTTATTGAAAAGTAGGAACTGGAATAAGCCAATGATTCCACAGATCTGTTTGTTATTGCTTCTTAATACTGTGTTTGACTTATGCCCTCTTTTTTCCTAGTTTGTATTTTTTCCTTCTTTCTTCTTTCATTTTCTTCTCTGCAACCATTTTCTTCCTAGATGCCATAATAAAGGACTAGTTATTTTATAAAAATAATGTTTGTAAAGCAGGTCTATCTGTTTCATCAGTGAGGTGACCAAGCCTAAGAAGATAGCATGGCTCCTTAGTATAAGAGTGGATGGATGTGTGAACTAGGCCTGCTGCCTGTGAGTTAGGCTCCTTCAGCTATGCCTCTCCTCAGGGCATGGGGCCTCCCTGTACTTCTGTATGGGCTTTGGGAAAGGCTCTGCTTTACCTGCTGTAGACACAGAAACTGTTCTTTCTACCGACAGACTTTTGCCAACCGTTAATGGGGTATTATATCCATTTGTCTGAATGGAGCTCTGTGGAAGCCCAGAGCAGGTCAGCAGCTATCCTCTTAGTGATGCTGTTGCTGGGGGTAAGCTACTCTTAATCTACTGTGCGACACCACCACCCTCAACTGAGATCTAAATCCCTTGGGGTGGAGCTCTACCTTATGCACTATGCCTGGAATGGGGGGCAGCCTGTCAGTTGTTGTTGTTGTTTTTTAAAGAAGAAATAAGTTTCTGAGTGATCTTGAATCTTCATTCTGCCTTGTCCCTGTCATCAAGGACCCTTGCTTGGATCCTTCAGTGGCCTCTTGGAGAGTCACTTGAGAGCATATGGAAGAATCCTTTTCATTTCCCAGGTCATTGGCAGTGGCCCTGTGTTTACGGAACTCTAGAAAAATCTTGGCCTAATTTTGGCTTGAGATTACAGAGGTTGGATTTGGGAGAGTGGACAAGAGACAGGATGGTAGAGGGGGAAGCTTCCTGGGACTACCCAGGGCCTTCTGGAATTAATCTCAAAGTCCCTATTGTAGAAAGCTGTCTACTAACTAGACATTATCTGGTATGGGCCAGATACCCAATAACTCTAGTCTCTATTTTCTAGGGACTAGACAGGCAAGATACAGCACTGTCATTTGCACATCAAAAATTTCTTGGCATGTTTTTATGAAAACTGTTTACTATGATGTTCTGGGATGCTGCCCCTCCTCTCCTGAGGTTCCTGTCTGGCTCCTTACAACATAGGATTAACAAGGACCTAGGGCTGGGAGGAGATCCTGCTCAGAAGGACCATTTTGGGGGAGTTCAGAAGCTTCCAGTGCTCTTGAGAATCAGTGTTAGTTGCATGGGGGACCTCCTGCCATGGTGGCTGGCATCCACAAGAGCAGAGAGAGCAGGCTGGTTTTGTGAGCGAACTTAGAATTCTTGGTGTGATGTAACAATCTCAGTTACCAATTTGGGCATCTGCATTTCAGTTGAGACAGTATCATTGCCATTTGTTTTACACTAGTCAATGTAAAAGGTGATTTCTTGTCAGTATCTATCTCACTATCTTTCCAACTGTAGATGCATAGGTGGCTGTAAACATCTTGTGAGAGATGAGAGGTTTTGACAGATGTATCTAGTCAGTGACAGGCAGTTGAGTGGGACCTGATGGTGAACTGGCCTCCTGGGCCATTCTTCTCTTAGAACCAGGAGAGTCAGCACTGTAGTGCACCTACTGGTGGGCAACTGCGGCCATGGCAATACTAACACCCATGTGTTAAATCTCTCCCTGCTTCCTACAGAGTCGTATTCACCAGTCCACCTATGGCAAGAGCCTGGCAATCATGACTGAGGCCCAGCTTTCCACGGCTGTTATTGAGAACCCTGAAATGCTCAAGTACCAGAGGAGACAGCAACAGCAGCAGTTGGACCAGAAGAATGCCACGGCTAGGGAGACAAGCTCAGCATCCTCAGTCACGGGTGTGGTCAATGGGGAAAGTCTGGAAGATATCAGGAAGGTGAGGGTGTAGCCTAGTGACATTAAAGACATTAGCACATGCACAGAGACAGGGCAAAGGGAATGAACAGATAGAACATGGCATGTGAGGTCTGGACAGGGTACAAAGATAGGACTGGGGCATGGGTGGTAGTGAAGAGGGTATACGGTGAGTCTAGGACTAAACCATAACCTGCTGGGATCCACATTAATAATGGCTTGAAATACCTTCATCAGAGGTCTCTACCCCAGGGAGCCATAGAAGAGGTTTTTCTTTGCAGGAACTGCAAAACTTCACTCTAGGAAAGTAGATGCTGAGAAATTAAATTACTTGCCCTCATTGTTGTGCGGGTACCCTTCTTCTGGAAGCCTGTATTTCACTGGCGAACAGGGATAATAGGGCAGAGCAGCGTAAGAGACATGGAGCTTACTGAAAAATTAAGTCATGTCCAGGAGCTTGTGGAGGTCAACCAACCTCTCCCAGGGGATTCTGATGGACTGTGTGGTTGGGAACCACAGTTACAAACCTTTCATGAAGGAAGGCAGCTGTGATAAAAGTCAACATGGAAGCCTGGCATGGTGGGCAGGAGATCACTGCAAATTTGAACCCAGCCTGGGCTATATAATGTGTTCTAGTTCACAGAGTGGTACAGAGTGACATATTTACTTATTTTTTATCCTGAGTAAATAAAGTTGGTTTGCAAGACACCACTTTGTGATAAGAGTGTGGCTCACAGGTTCAAACCTCTAACACATAAAGATGGTTTAGCTGAGTGTGTGAGCTGGTTCT
The DNA here is from genome assembly GCF_000317375.1 of Microtus ochrogaster. Classification (NCBI taxonomy): domain Eukaryota; kingdom Metazoa; phylum Chordata; class Mammalia; order Rodentia; family Cricetidae; genus Microtus; species Microtus ochrogaster. Next base: position 68,501 of record NW_004949263.1, on the reverse strand, counting down.
CAGTTGGCTGTTGGATGTTATGTACTTAACAACTCAAGTTTGGTCACATCTGGTACTGATGGCAGGGAAGAAGGCTCTTAGAAGAAGGAACTTTCTGTTCTTGCTTCTTCACTGTATTGAAAATCAAGCACGTGCCTTGCTAAACATGCCTATGCTTGAGAACTGCTCGACTTTCTTTGTACCAAGGCTCTAGAAAGGAGAATTAGAATACATTTCCCTAGAAGCCTTTATTTTTTCATCTGATAGTGAAGTATACGTGATATAATGCATGAAGCACAAATACTGCTCGATGACAATATAAAATAGTCAAATTCAGGAGCAGAGTGGGTATGGGGCCTTCTATCACAACATGCACACCATATCTCAGTCCTAGAGTTCTGTAGTATAGCATAGATTCTGTAGCTGCCAATACTATATAGTTCATATTTATTTCCTAAAAGAGCTAAATGTTTTCATCATAAAGGGAAAAGAGAAAACAGCTTTATTTATTGATATTTAATATTTTCTTTTTTGATATGATAGACATGGTTAGTTGAATTTTTTGAATTCACTTATTTGACTCTACTTTGCCAGAATCTTTTGAAGAAACAAGTGGAAACACGGACAGCAGATGGTCGGAGGAGAATCACACCTCTCTGCATAGCACAGCTGGACACTGGGTACTCTTTCATTCACCAAGCTTTCTGTGACCTTGTATGGGGAGGTCTCCTCTTCTTTTGTCAATTAGCCAGTTAGGGTCTTCGAAGACTCTGGGGCCAATATGGAAGTGGGAGAGAGTCAGGTCCAGCTGACTCAAAGCCCTGTGATCCCTATAGAGCTCCCCATACACTCTGGACTCATGCGGAAGGGTAGGGACTGAGTGGTCCAAGGCCAGGCTGTCTCCATTTGCTGTCTACTCTGCCTTGCTGCTGACAAGGCACTGCAGGACAAGAAAGGAAGTTATGCTTTCTTTTTCTTTTTTTTTTATAACTGTTCTTCCCATATTATGAAAGATATATAGGTGGAAAATTAGAAAGATAGTAAAAAGTTCAAAGAAGAGGATAATATCATTCTCCAGCTTCTGTTATCATCTTGATATCTGTATTTCCAGTCTTTCCCCACTTGTTACTGTATCTTGACCTCTCATCCACTGAATAAATAGTCCTCTGAAGCATTGCTTGCTGATTATCCAGATTCCTGTTGTCTGAATGCACCATGAGTTAATGAACCAGCTCCTTTATTGTGGACTTGTAGTTTGTGTCCAGTTTTTGTGACTATTAATCTTTGAACACACATGTCACTGTCCTCTTGGGTAATTCCTGAAGTAGAACTGGTGGACAGAGGGCAGGACTCTGAGATACATCGATTGCTCTGGGGAGCAGGGACGATATGTGCGGTCAGGCTTGTGTTTGTACTGATTGGTCTCTAAAAATGACATATGCTGAATCAAAGGATGCTAAGTCCTTTGATGAAAGTGGTAGAACCATGCCAACTGTCTCTCTGGGTTCTGCTCCGGGCATCAGGAAGTCTTTCACAGAGACTATATAAATAGTTTTTTACATTTTTAAAAATTTTATGTGCATTGGTATTTTCTCCGCATTCATGTCTGCGTGTGGGTGTTAGATCCCCTGGAACTGGAATGATAGACAGTTGTGAGCTGCCATTTGGGTGCTGGGAACTGGACCTGGGTCCTCTGGAAGAACAGCCAGTTTTTAACCATTGAACTATTTCCCTTGATGCTAGAGGCTTCATTTGTTATGCTGACCCTAACTCTCAGTCTAGGTGTGCCTGCTACCTGTTCAGAACCTGCTCTCTTGACTCCTCAGAGTGGTGATTTAATCTTCACTACCTCTGCCTCAGGTTCATTAGAATCAAGTGTGGAAATGTGCTGTGAATGCTGCAGGCCTGTGGTGGGGAAAGAGGTGATGGCAGTGCACTTTGATTCATGGATCTTTCCATGCCTTACACGAAAGGTTTGCAACAATGAAGAGCCAGAGGAAATAGGGTCTTTCTGGCTGACCTTGAGTCAGCTCTCTATTACTAGGCACTTAGTTCTGGTATCAGAACTTGATTATTTTTTGTTAGGACTTACTACCTTTTTGATTGCTATGTCAAAACAAATAGAAATACAGCAAGTTATTGGTGCTGGTGGCACACACCTTTAATCCAGCACTTGGGAGGCAAAGGCAAATGGATCTCTGTGAGTTTGAGGCCAGCCTGATCTACAAAGTGAGTTCCAGAACAGCTAGGACTGTAACACAGAGAAACTCTGCCTAGAAAAACAAAACAAGAAAAATCAAAACAAACAAACAAAAACCCACAAAGAGTCAAAAGGATGAGAGACTTCACTAAACTCTGAAAAATAAGTTTATATATCTATATATAAATATAAATAAAATTCCCAAAATTTGAAATATTTCTAGAAAAGTTGTGTTCACCCTCTTTAAAGCCACCAGATTAGAAAGACTTTACAGGGGAATTGTAATAGCATGTTGTATATTCTAGTACGTAGATAAACGGAGACTTAGATCCAAATGTAGCACAAATAGCAATTTCCCACAGTATATAACATAGTCCCAACTATTCAGGAGACTGAGGCAGGAGAACACTTGATCTCAGGCTTGGGCAGCATAGACTTGGTCACCACAGAGAACTTAATTTCAGGCACTGTAGTTTCTGGATGTCAGTGCCAAATCTTAAAAACACAGTATTGAGGAGATCCTTATAGAGTCTTGAGATGCTAACTAATATCAGGGCTGGGCGTGGTGGTGCATACCTTTGATTCTAGCACTTGAGAGGCAGAGGAAGGCAGAAATCTGTGAGTTTTATACTTGTCTTATCCACATAGGGAGTCCATGCCATCCAGGTCAGCATACCAATCTCAGAAAAACAAAAACAAATCTAATAATACGATCAAATAAGGCTTATTTTAGGTAAGTAAGAATGTTCAAAATTGTCAGAAATAGTTAAGTCTCAGCATCAACTGACTGAAACAAACAAATGGAATAATCGCTTCCATAGCTGTTTTAGGGTCTTTTTGATAAAATTTATCATTGTTCTGACTTCAGATTTGATGAAATTAAAGTAGATAGAAGCTTCATAAACTGGTAAGCTGTCTTCTTTCATATCACATTTAGAAATGAATGTCTTTTTACTCCCCTGATTATAATTTAACATTCATCTTGAGGCTTTTTGTAGTTGGTCAACACTGAGTTCCAAAGGAGAACATGAAACGTGTTGTTATTCAAGGATGATATGATCTAGAGAAATATCCCTGGGAATGCTGTATCTAACAAAAGAAAGCAATAAAGCACATTGTGCTTCTGCATGTCACTTATTGCTGTGTTTAGGAAGTAGAGGCAGGAGGATTATATGTTTGGCAATCTGGGCTGCATAGTAGGACCCAGTCCTGAAGAAACTCCATGAGTGAAAGCATGTGTGTTTGAGAGTGTGAGCCCTGATGGGTACAGTTGAGACGAGATAAGTAATGCCTTTAGAAGCAGTTCCTTTCGAAGATATAAAGGAAGAAATTGCATTCACAAATATTCCCCCCCCCCCTTTTTAAAGACAGCATCTTATTGTGTTGCCCAAGCCAAAGCCAGTCTTGAACTTGGAGGTACAAATAACCTTTTTAATCTTACCCTCCTGAATATCAGGGCTTATAGATGTACACTGCCAGGTCCAGCTAAGAATGTAAATCTGAAGAAAAATTTAAGGATTTTACTTAGTGGGCTGGGGTGATGCTCAGTGGATAAAGTACTTGCTGCATAAGCATGAGGACCTGAGTTCCTATCCCCAGCATCCGAGTAACATCCAGGTGCGTGCGTGCGTGCGTGCGTGCGTGTGTCTGTCTGTCTGTCTGTCTGTCTGTCTTACTGGCTGGCCATTCTAGCTAAATTGGTGAGCTCCTGGTATAGTGAGAAAGATGGTATCTAAAAATGAAAAAGATGGAGAGTGATGGACAAGATATCTGACATGGACCTTTGCCCTGCATGTGTGCATACACATGCTCTGCTCTCAGAATTCTGAGAGACCTAAAGAAAACTCAAAGTAAAACTGGAAAGATATGCCACTAATTAGCTAAGGTGACACAGCATCAAGACTGCCAGTTATTCCTAAACAAGTTTGATATGAATCAGGAGAAGTAGCCATAGTTTTCAGAATTATAAAGGTTATTCTGAAGTTATATGGAGAAATAGTAATGTTAGAGATATTTTAGAAAGAAAAAAAGGGGTTGATTAGGGAAAACTACCTCTACCAGGAATCAACTCTTCCAGGAATTTTAAACCAGGGAGATACTGACATGTGAGTAGGCAGACCAATGGAATATAATACAATTTCTAGAAGAAGCCCAAATATTCAAGGAAGTTTATGTGTGGGTGTTGGTGTGCATGTGCAAATATTTGTCCATGCGTGTGGAGGCAGAAGCTGTCATAGGGTGTCTTCCTCAGTTGCTCCCTACTGTATTTTTTGAGACAGGATTTCTCCCTGAGCGTGGAGCTTACTAATGCAGCTAGACTGGCAGCAGGCATCAAATGTTCTCTCTTTGCCTCCCCAGCACTGGGATTGCAGGCGCATGGCATGGTGCTTGGCTTTTTATGTGGTTGTTGGAGATCTTAACTCAGGTCCCCATGGTTTTCTGGGAAGTAGTTTACCAACTGAGTTATCTCACTACCCACTTCAAGGGAATTAAAAAAACAAAACAAAACAAAACAACAACAAAACCCAGGGTCTCACTCTGTAGCCCTGGTTGGCCTAGAACTCATCATGTAGACCAGGCTGGTTTTGAAATCATTGAGATATCCCTGCTTCTGCCTTTAGAATGCTGGGATTAAAGGTGTGCATCACCATGCCTATCTTAAAGGGAGTGTTAAAGCCAGTGTCTCAATTAGTGATGAAGAAGCATTGACCAATTAAGTAAATGAAACCAGGATGGCTTGTCACTATAGAAACCAATTGAATCTCATCCCTTTAGCAATCTAAGAGTAGAAATGTCTACAGCTTAGCAGTTTTTTGCTTGTTTTAGTCTTTCTTTTCTTTTGTCATTTAAAACGTTTGTTTTGAAAGACAAGGACTCACTATGCAGCCTTGACTGGCCTGGAATTTGATATGTAGACCAGGCTGTCTTCAGACTCATAGAGATCCACCTTTCTTTGCCTCAAGATTGATGATGTTAAAGGTGTGTGCTTCCATGCCTGGCCTTAAAACTTTATAATTTTATAAGAGTCCATAAAGAAATACTTTTATAATATCAAAGGTTAAAGTTGTTTTCCATAAATTATATTAGGTTTAAAACACACCAAAATGAATGACATTGTTTTAGCCAGGCTAAAATCTTTTTTTTTTTTTTGGGGCCGGGTTTTTTCTGTGGCTTTGGAGCCTGTCCTGGAACTAGCTCTGTAGACCAGGCTGGTCTCGAACTCACAGAGATCCGCCTGCCTCTGCCTCCCGAGTGCTGGGATTAAAGGCGTGCGCCACCACCGCCCGGCCAGGCTAAAATCTTAAACTAACAAAAAAACTTATTCTCATTTGTGTCCTTCTTCTAAGTCAGATGTTTCTGCATGAAAATTTTTAATTTTTAGTTATATCAAGATAACTATAGTAAAATGCTAATTATTCATCAATTGATAGATAGCAAGAAATTGATAAAACTGTAAGTGGGGGGGTCTTGCAGGGCAGGCCAGTAATTCTGGCTACTCAAGAGGCCTGTGTAGGCTACAGAGTGAGTTCATTGCTAGTCTGGGTAACTTACTAACACCTTTTGTCAAAATAAAAACATCATGGCTCAGTGTTGTTACAGTTGCTTTGCATGTGTAAGGCTCTGGACTCTATCCCAGTATCATAAAACCAACCAACAAATAAACATAACCACTACCACTAGCATGACAACCAAAAAAAAAAAAACCTGTTAGGTTGTAGGGAAACAGGTACTCTCCTAAGTGGTTTGTGACTTAACCACTAAAGAGAGTGCTTCTCAAAACCACGTGTAAACATTACATTTGCTAATCTCACTACGTTTTTCTGACTATATCCCACATTACACAACCATTTAATTCCATATCTTTGGGCAGCTACTATGAGCTCTATATATGTACTACACAGTATTTTTTAGTCATGATCATAATCCATTGGAGAGAGTCCAGGTACTTGGCAGATGAGCACTTGAGGCACAGTGGAAGTGACCGAAGTGCACAAGTGTGTGAGCTTGCAATTGGCCAGAGAGTTACTCTGGATAGTCTACTCCAGGTTCCTCAGTCTCAACACTTATATCTCCTGTTGGGGCAGTATGTCTCAGAAGCAGGGAGGCAAACCTGCTTCTCAGTAGAGGCTATGTTAAGTAAATTACATGCCCACTCAGTAGGGAAGCCTATAGCCCCTCAAACAAAAGGGAGACTGCTGTAGGTACTATAGGTACAATGTAGGCTCAGTTCCATCTAAAAGTTGTAGATAGTAGCCTGGTTGTCTTTTTTGAAGTCTTATGTGTATTACTACTTTACTTTAGAGTCAATTAAACAGTATATTAAGGGTTTCATTTTTTTAAACTCTTCATTTTGGAAACAGGGTTTCTCTCTGTATAGAGCTGCCTGTCTTGGAACTCACTGTGAAGATCAGGCCTCTTTGTAGACCAGGGTGGCCTTGAACTCACAGAGATCCACCTGCCTCTGCCTTCATTTTTAAAACTTAACTTTCCATGTTACCCATGCCTCAAGACCCAGACAAATGTTATTTAGAAGTTATAAAATGCAAGATGTGACATTTCTGTGCTGATTGACTTTTCCTTGTTAATGACAGGGACTTCTCCACGGCATTCTTTAACAGCATCCCACTCTCCAGCTCCCTAGCAGGCACCATGCTCTCCTCTCCTAGCAGTCAGCAGCTACTGCCACTGGACTCCAGTACCCCCTCCTTCGGCGCCTCAAAGCCTTGCACAGAGCCAGTGGCAGCCACTGGTGCCAGGCCTACAGGCGAGTCTGTCAGTAAGGACAGGTTAGTAGATACCAATGATCAGTCATGTCTATGGGGGAAAGTTCAGGTTTGGAACATGGTTCCAGGAATAAAAATTATGTTTTATTCTTAGTTCATGGCCACTTCACTAGAAAAGGGAAGAAATGCTTGGTTTCAAATGAGTGACTTGGATGGGAGGATTTGTTTAATTTAGTCCTTGAGGCTATGTGGACTTGACAGAGAAGCTGGCTGAAGGTAAAGCTACAAAGGTTTGGAGACATACCAGTGAATATTACTGATTACAGGATCCTACTTTTTGGAGATCTAGACTAGAGATAGCCTGACATTTCTGGCTTTGATCTACGTTGTGCTGTGAGTTCCACAGTTCATCACTGCCAGGGTGATCCTGTGAGCATGTAGATTTCCCATCATACTTAGAATCAGATTTATCCACTGTCCATTTCTTCACTGCCCACTATATCTAGTCAGACCTGGAGGAGCATGGGTAAGAACCGAGAGTGAATATTGGCCACATTCCCACTCTGGGCTATACTCTGTAAGGACCAGGTATATATACAGGGCATTGATTGGCAGGTGCTTGCCCTCCAGAGAGAACTCATGGTCATTTTGCAGAAAGGGCTGCTTGTTCATTGGGGGGTTTAGCAAACAGCTTTCATTGAGATTTTTCAGAAAGTGTTTTTCACAAAGCCCATACAAGACAGTTGGAGAAGGCTGGTAGCCAGGACAATGACACAAACAGTACTCCAAGTCTCTTAGATGGGTTAGAAAAGATGGGTGGTGGGGGGAGAAAGAAGGCTGGGTTCCTATTCTGAACTAGTTAGACTGGACTTTTCTCAGAGGGGAGACAGAAAACTTTGTGACTTACATTTAGGAAGATAGTTCCAATAGGTAGTGGGGCCCAAAATTAAGCAACACCTACTACTTATATCTGATAAAGGAGAATGCTTCTCTGTCAGTGGAGCAAATTTTGGGTTACTGCTTTCCGGGCTCTAGGAAGATGGCACCAAGCAACAGTTGTCACTGGCCATAAGAAATGATGAATGTACATCAGAGAGGAGATAGTACAACACAGCATGGTATTTAGGAAGCAAAGCAAAGGGTGTCTGGGAAGGATAGATGCCACCATGCTTTGTGGGTTGGAACTAGAGATCATGAAGTAGGAAAACAGTACCATCAGGGATGGCTGCCAGCATCTGGTATGAGAATGGGGGTGTAAGTAGATGGAAGTAGAGTAACCTTCTTAAGGTAAGCCAAAGCCCAGTAGCTTTGCTCAGGAATTGGGAGAGGGTTGGAGCAGGAGGAAGGCTAGTGGGTGGGGCCACTTAGGATGGCGGCCACTAGACTGAAGATGAAAGGCAGGACTAGGCCAGGACTTCAAGACCCCAATGAGGGCTTTGCTCCCTCGCGGCCCTGTGGAAGTGGCAAAGCTAGTGGTTGAGTCACTTGGGGTGGACATGCTGTACTCAGGTTGTGGAGACCCAGTATTTAGTCCAACTCCAAAAAACTGTCAGTATGACACAAAAGGGAAAATAACTGTGAATGTGTTTGCCCTTGAACTTTTCAGATAGACTTCTAGAATTTCAATGCATGGATATTAAAAAAAAGTAGATTATATTTTGAGGCTTCTTATATTTGTAGAAAGAAGTTTGATGCTTATGCTTCTTTAAATAGGCTCCTTTGTCACTTGTGTTTGATGACCCTCCCATCTTTATTTCCCAGTATGAATGCTACCTCTACTCCTGCTGCATTGTCACCCTCCGTGTTAACAACCCCATCCAAGATTGAACCCATGAAAGCATTTGACTCCCGATTCACAGAGCGGTCCAAAGCCACACCGGGTGCTCCTTCCTTGACCAGTGTGATTCCAACAGCTGTTGAAAGGTACGTGGTAGATGTTGTCCTTCCCCAGATCTACCATGCATCCTGGCTCGTGTAGGAGAGCAAGACTCCAGAGACCTCTGTGAGTGAAAGAAGTGACTGCTAAAAGTGGGGAGGTGGCTGGAAGGGGCTATTGGGAGGAGACTGTGGCCTAAGGATAGCAAAAGTTCTCCTGCTAAGAACCAAGCATTTTAGCCTGCTGAATGGATCGCAGAGTTTGCTGAGAAGGAGAACATAAATGTGCTTGGAGAAATAGAAGGCTTGGATACAGTTACACTGAGCAGGTCAAGGGCTTCTGCTCAGAAGGTGAAATGTAAGACACAAGGGATTTAAATGAAGTCTTTGTAGGACATATGGCCTTTTAAGTTCTGCAGACTTGGTATGGCTTGTCTATTTCTTCTTTCTTCCTAACATACATCAGCCAAAATACACAGGCTGTGATTTTTTTGTTTGTTTGCTTTTTTAATTTCTTGGAGTTGTGAAAGTGTGTCCTGAGGTAGCTGGAGCAAGCCTCTGTCATTGGCACTGAGTTTGACTTCCTACAGAGAAGAACTCACTGCATGTCCTAGTGAGTTAGAATAAAAGAAGTAGTCATGGGCTAGGCTACCTTCTTTCAGTGAGTCGTAAGAGTTGTTTACTTGTGGATATGTTACCTACAGTTAAGTGCAGGGACGTTGGCCAGAGGATATTGTGATATCCACTTAGCCAATAGATGTCCAGTAAGATTGACATTTGTATGAGATCTGTTCTTGAAGTTGGCATGTCTGAAACTACAGTGGGCTGTTCCTGAGATATTCCTGACTAATAACTGTTTGTTTGCTTCTGGTTTGCTCTTGGAGTATAATCCCAAGAGGTCAGCACAGGTTTGCTACTTTGTTAAGTTGTTGAATCTAGTATTCCAATCTGATGTAATCATTTTTGTATTCACATGTAAACATTTTCATGTCATCTTTTTATTTACTAATTTCTTTATCTAGCCATAAAGAGAAACCTTGCAACTAAGCACTTTGAGATGCTAGATCAGCACTTATAAGGCAGAGGCAGGAGAATTGCTGCAAGTTTGAGGCCAGCCTGGTCTACATAGCAAATACTAGGCCAGCCAGGGCCATATAGGACCCCTGTCTTAAAACAAGCAAACAAACAAACCCAAATCTCTAAAATATGTGATTATTCACAGAACTCAGGACCTAAAATCTGTTGAGTGATCAAAAATCTAGAGCAGTAGACTGCACCACCCTGTGAATGCTTGGTGACAGACTAGCAAAGGACCTTGAGTTTTGATTTAGTTCAAGAAAAATAGGTGTTACAACTGAGTCACTAATATAAAGTCAAATTGCTTAGAAAAGTGCAGCTCTGACCGGGCAGTGGGGGTGTATGCCTTTAATCCCAGCACTTGGGAGGCAGAGGCAGGCCTGGTCTATAGAGCTAGTTCCAGGAACAGCCAGGACTGTTACACAGAGAAACCCTGTCTAGAAACGTGCACCCCCTTCCCCCCAAGAATAAAACAGTGCCACCACTGTGAGTTGAGTCCTAGAAAAAAAACCCAGCTGGTGTTTCAGGAACATGCAGAGACGTTGGATTGTCTGAACTAGTCCCAGGTTTAGGTATCTAGGAATCACCAACCTAGGATATGAACACAAAAGAGGATTTTGATTTGTTAACATCTAGAGGCACTTGGCAAAGGTGTAAATATGGAGTTACTTTTCTGTTTTGCCACCAATAAACTATTACCTGGGTGGACTTAGATCCAAAGTAATAAAACACGTGAAGAAGCGGTGCAGTTTGGCATGGCACACGCCTGTTATCCCCACACTCTGGAAGTAGAGAAAGAGGGGTCATGGGGGTGGGAGAGAGAAGAGGGATATGAGGGAAGGAGGGAGAGAGAATCTATCATCTAGAAATGTAAAGAACACAAAGTTTAGGATTTGACAGATCTGATCATAGAATTGTTAGGAGGGGTTTATAAAATAAATACACTTAAAGTCTTTAAAATATGTTATTAATATTTTATATATAAAATTGGGTCAAAATGTGTTGAGATAGGAGCGGCAGGGCTGCGTCCCGCCACCCGGCTAGCTTTACCCGAAATAATTACAAGGAAACTGTATTCTTTTAAACACTGCTTGGCCCATTAGTTCCAGCCTCTTATTGGCTAGCTCTTACATATTGATCTAACCCATTTCTAATAATCTATGTAGCCCACGAGGTGGCTTATCAGGGGGAGATCTTAACCTGCGTCTGTCTGGAGTGGGAGAATCATGGCGACTCACTGACTCGGCTTCTTTCTCCCAGAATTCTGTTCTGTCTACTCCGCCTACCTAATTTTCTGTCCTATTAGAGGCCAAGCAGTTTCTTTATTACTTAACCAATGAAACAACAGATAGAAAGATGTCCCTCTTCCATCAAAAATGGATCAAAGAACTATATGTAAGAACTAAAATTATAAAACTCTTTAAAAGAAAACAAATCTATGTATAGTTAGACAACTATTTCTTAGATTTGCTGCTAAAAACAGGACAACTAAAAACAGATTACTAAAAAGTCCTTGAAATTTAAAGCTTATGCTTCCTAGAAGACACACAGGCCTCACAGGAAATGCCTCAAGGAATATTAGGTGGGGTGGTTGTTGTGGAGGAGGTCACAGGCCTATGGAAGTTCTGAAATCTGTTTGGAAAATGGAGAGGATTCCGAACTGAATGAATTGAATGCTGATTAGAGAGAAGAGCAGACCTCTATAGATAGGAAGGCCTTGTGCTCCTTGTGAGGTCTGTCAAGATTGCATTCCTGGTTCTAATGGACAGTCACCATTTCCTTCAACAGAGGATCAACTTGAGTTGGCAGTTTTACTGAAGACCAGGTCTTTTCTCAGTAGCTGTGTCCCAGGTTCTCAGGAGACTTTCCAGCTGTTTAGATACAGTGTGATCTACCTTCCCCATTTGTGGATGACTTTCAGCATCCACTTTTTCTCAGTACTTTGACCAATTGTCTCTTACTGCCCCCTACAGAAAGAAGCATCTTTGATCAAGGCTGGCAACAGCACTAATCTATGAACATAAACATAAGGATTTGAAGAAAGTTTGATAGGCACATCATCCATTTAGCAAAACAGCCCTGTACTGTCTTGAGTAAGGTCTGTGCTCTCTAGCCACAGGCTTTTGTTGAAAGTTATAGCACGTTCTGTAGAGTGGGCCTCAGTTCTACTGCTTGGTACCACCATAACAGGTTTGCCACTGTTGTGCCCATGGGCAGATCTTGCTTAAGTAGTTAGTATGTACATATGGCCCACAGCTGAGTAAGGTTTTTTATTGATGACAGTTCTGTTCCATCAGCTATGGTAGCACCTCCTGGCTTTTGAGGACTAGCCAGCAAGGAAGAAGGGCCCATTACTGTTCAGCTCGATTTTTCCATGTCTTCCCTCCCTCCC
>NW_004949263.1:45469-56109 GCF_000317375.1 Microtus ochrogaster | reverse complement strand
CCCCCTCCCTCTCTCCCTCCCTCCCTCCCTCCCCTCTCTTTCTTCCCCAGACAGGGTTTCTTTGTGTAATAGTCCTAGCTGTTCTGGAAGTCACTCTGTAGACCAGGCTGGCCCTGAACTCAAAGATCCTCCTGCCTCTGCCTCCTGAGTGCTGGTATCAAAGATAGGCGCCATCAGGGCCCAGCCTTTCACTAATTTTCAGAGTGTCTGTACCAGTTTCTACTCATATTAACAGTGAATAAGGGTTTCTTTTTCCCATATTTTCACCACTGTTTTATTTTATTATTTGTTTTTTTTTGATATCTGTTCTGACTGGGGGTAATGTAGAGTCTCAAAGTAGTTTAATAAATTATTTTATTACAATGATTTATTTAGTGTAGTATGTATGTATATATGGGCATGTGTATGTCACTTTATGCATGTAAAGTTTAGGGATAGTTTTTCTCCTACAGTGTGAGTTCCCAGGATTGCACTCAGGACATCAGTTTTGATGTGCTTTTATTTGTTGAGCCAAATTGTCAGCCTCTTGTCTAGTAGAATTCTGCAGTGCATTTCTCTGTGGCTGGACTTTTATTATTTCGCAGATTTATTTTTATTATTGTTTCAGTCTCATTGCTTATTATTGATCTGTTTAAATCATTTATCTCATCTTGGCTTATGCATCTACAAATTCATCTATTTCTATTCATTTTCCAATTTAGCAGACGATACGTTTTTAAGGTATGTGCTAGTGCCTTTTGGATTTCATTATTATCTGTTGTCATGACTCCCTGTTTGTCTCACTCTCACTAACTTGGGTTTGTCAATCTTGTTTTCCTTTTCAAAGAACCAACTCTTTTTGCTTTGTCTTTTTGTATTTTCTTTTCATTACTTGCTACTCTGCTGAGCTTAATTATTTTTTTCTGTCTGCTGATTTGGGGTTTTGCTTATACTCGTTGTTTTCCCCAAGGCCCTAAGGCACATCATTATTTAATTTATGAGGTTTCTTTTATTTTTTTTTGTAAATGTAGACACTTGTCACTATAAACTTCTCTCTAAGAAATACTTTAATTTGCATCACAGGTTTTGTTACGTTGTGTTTTCATTTAAATCTATGAATTTTTTAATGGACCCATTTGTCACTTTATAGTGTTTTGTTAATTTTGATGACTGTATATTTCTATAGTTCCTTTTATAGTTGATTTCTAGCTGTATTTGCTTGTGGTCAGATCAGGATAAAAGTGGTTGTTTCTGTTTTCTTATATTTACCAAAGCTTAGTTCTGTCCCAACACATGTTCTGTAGTTGTCCAATTTGTTGCTGTTGCTGTGACAAGTACTCCAAAGAAACAACTTAGGGGAGCAAGTTCATTTGGCTACAATTGTAGGGTGCAGTCCATTAGAGAGGTCAAAGCAGGGATCAAGTCAACTACCCTTGATAGAAAAACAAAACGAACCCAAAACACTTTCTCAAAAAGAGAAGAGTAGTTCACAGTGTGGCAGGTAGAAAGCAAGACACTTCAAAGATGGTTCCACACCCTGCCTATCTTCTAGGATTTTTTTTTTTGTCCTAGGTTTTTTTGCAGTTTGAATATGTTATGTCTAGGTATAGATATTTGTTATTTAATGTTCTCTAAACAACCTGGTTCTATAGTTCGCTGTCTTTCCTTGGTTTTGGAAAGTTTTACTGATATTATTCTCAGCTGTTGTCATTATCATTCATTACAACATTATCTTTTCGACATTTTCTGCCATAGCATTAGTATGTTAATGATACCTCTTTAAAACTTTATAATTTGGTAATTATAGAAGTTCTGTCATATCTAAATTTGACTCTAATTTTTTGAGATAGGATCTTTCTATATATCTCTGGTAGACCTGGAACTTGCCCAGCCTGGTCTTGAACTTACCAAGATCCACTTGCCTCTGCTTCCCAGGTGCTGGGGTCAAAGGTGTGTCACCATGCCTGGGTTTTATTTTATTTTTTCTTTTTGAAGCTGTCTTTTGTTTTGGGATTTATCTTTGTCTTTTTGGTTTTTGTTTGTTTGTTGTTTTTGTTGTTAGGTTTCATTTATTTTTATCATGATTTATAATTTTTTATTATATAGGCTGTGTTTTTGTTTCCTATAACTAGGTGTTAAAAGCATCATTTTGTATGGCAACTTTGTTCTGTCTATTCAGTTATCTTTGAATGCTCCCCAAAACAGCTCTCTCAGTTGTAATCTTCTATAGCAGCTTGTTGTTTGTGGTGGTGCAGTATTGATGCTGTCATAGTGATGTCTGGGACTTTAGGAAGGCATTCTTTTCTGCTGCTTTAAAGAAAAGCTGGGCGGTGGTGGTGCATACCTTTAATCCCAGCACTCGGGAGGCAGAGGCAGGCAGATCTCTGTGAGTTCGAGGCCAGCCTGGTCTAAAAGAGCTAGTTCCAGGACCAAAAGAGCTTCAGAGAAAAATCCAAAAAAAAAGAAGAAGAAGAAGAAGAAGAAGAAGAAGAAGAAGAAGAAGAAGAAGAAGAAGAAGAAGAAGAAGAAGAAGAAGAAGAAGAAGAAAGAGGCAGAAACAGGAAAAGCCAAGTTTTATTGAAAATAAAAAAATATATATATATACATATATATATGGTTATTTTGGTTCTTTGTTTGCTTTGCTATATATATAGTATTAGATCAGTCCCGCCGTCTCAGTGAGTGGACGCACCCCTCGCTGTCCTGACTTCCTTGCTCATGCTCTCCCTCCTTCTGCTCTTCAGACCTTGGGAGCTCAGTCTAGTGCTCCAATGTGGGTCTCTGTTTCTATCTCCATCCATCGCCAGATGAAGGTTCTCTTCTTAAGCCCATTGGGGAGCTACGGCTGGTCCCTCGTCCACCTCGGAGCAGGTTTGACCTCGGAGAGACATCCCGCCCCTAAGCAGAGTTCTGGTGGCACATCCCTCATGTAGTCTTCCTCCTCGGGGCAAGCCTCTCTAGATTATGGGTAGGCCTCTTCCTCCAATTGCTCCCCTGGCCAGGGCACCTATGGGTTGGCCTAAACGTGCCTGGATGTTACTCTTACCTAGGCGCTGGAAGCTCTGCTTAATGCTGCCTGGACAGAGGCTCTATTCTCCATCTGCTGGGCCAGTCTTCTGTTTCTGGCACTGGCTAGCTGCTGCTGCTGCATTGAAGCCCGAATATTCACTGGCATCGGCTGTTTGTTCTTCAGCATAGTAGTAAAGCGCTCATTTAGAGACATCTTGGTGGTGCTTTTTAGCACAACTTTTGGCGCCGACTGAGTAGTCATCTTCAAATCCCGAGAATCGAAGGAGAAGGACGCCAGTGCTCCTTCCGGGGCTGCCACCACAGCTGCGGCAAGCAGGCCGGGGGCTGGCCGAACCTGAGCTGATGGGGCCCGCTCGGGTCAACTAGCTGGGCGGTTGGGTTAAATGCTTAAACGTTATGACGTGAAGCTTACTTCTTGCCGGCTGGGTACCTAGTCGGCCGATCCACCCGCTTGTCAGGCCTGCCCTTTCCTTTCCTTCGTTTGTGCCACCACGGCCAGTGCCGCCAACTCCCGCTAGGTGCCCAAAACAAAATCTTGGTGAAGATCTTTTCCCATTGAGTAGGCTGCTTTTTGTCTTACTGGCTGTGCCCTTTGCTTCTTAGTCAGGAGGTCCCATTTATTTACTATTGCTCCCAGTGTCTGTGCTACTGGTGTTACATTTAGGAAGTGGTCTCCTGTGCTGACACATTGGAGGCTACTTCCCACTTTCTCTTCTGTCAGGTTAAGTGTGGTTGAATTATATTGAGGACTTTATTAATTTGGATTTCAGTTTTCTGCATGGTGATAGATATGGATCTATTTTCATTTTTTATATGTTGATATGCAGTTATGCCAGTACCATTTGTTGAAGTTGCTTTCTTTCTTCCATTGTATAATTTTAGTTTCTTTGTCAAAAATCAGGTGTTCATAGGTGTGTGAATTAATATCCAGGTCTTCAATTTGATTTCATTGGTCAACGTCTCTGTTTTTATGCCAATACCAAGCTGTTTTCATTACTGTAGCTCTATGATAGAGTGTAATGCCAGGTGATATCTTTGGAAGTTCTTTATTGTACAGAATTGTTTTGGCTATCCTGTAGTTTTATTTTTCCATGTGAAGTTGAGTATTGTTCTTTCAAGGTCTGTGAAGAATTATGTTGAGATTTTGATGGGGATTGCATTGAATCTGTAGATTGCTTTTGGTAGGGTTGGCATTTTTATTATGTTGGACTTGCCTATCCAAGAACATGGGAGATCTTTCTATTTTTGGTATCCTCTTCAATTTCTTTCTTCAAAGACTTAAAGTTCTTGTCGAACAGGTCTTTTACTTCTTTGGTTAGTGTTACCCCAAGATATTTTATGCTATTTGTGGCTATTGTGAAAGGTGATGTTTCTCTAATTTCTTTCTCAGCTTCTTTATCATTTGCCATTTATCATTTATCAGGAGGGCTACTGGTTGTTTTGTGTTGATCTTGTTTCCTGCTACATTACTGAAGGTATTGATCAGCTGTAGGAGTTCCCTAGTAGAGTTTTTGGTGTCACTTATATATACTATCATATCATCTGTAAATACCGAAAGTTTGACTTCTTCCTTTCCAATTTGAATCCCCTCGCTCTCCTTTTGTTGTCTAATTGCTCTAGCCAGAACTTCAAGAACTATGTTGAAGAGATAGAGAGAGTAGACAGCCTTATCTTGTTCCTGATTTTAGTGGAATCGGTTTAAGTTTCTCTCCGTTTAATTTGATGTTGACTGTCGGCTTGCTATATATTGCTTTTATTATGCCTTGTATCCCTGATCTCTCTAAGACGTTTATCATGAAGGGGTGTTAGATTTTTTTCAAATGCTTTTTCAACATCTAATGAGATGATCATATGTTTTTTTTCTTTCAGTTTATTTATATGATAGATTACATTGATATTTTGACATCCCTGCATCTCTTGGTTGAAGCTGACTTGATCATGGTGGATGATTTTTTTTGATGTGTTCTTGGATTTGGTACATGATATCTATCCAGAAAATTGTTCATTTCTTTTATATTTTCCAATTTTGTGGAGTACAGGTTTTTTAGTATGACCTAATGCTTCTCTGGATTTCCTCAGTTTCTGTTATGTCTCCCTTTTCATTTCTGATTTTGTTAATTTGGATATTCTCTCTCTGCCTTTTGATTAGTTTGGATAAGGGTTTATCTTGTTGACTTTTCTCAAATAACCAGCTCTTTGTTTCATTGATTCTTTGTGGGTTTTTTTTTTGTTTACATTTTATTGATTTCAGCCCTTATTTTGATTGTTTCCTGTTTTCTACTCCTCCTGGGTGAGTCTGCTTCTATTTGTTCTAGAGCTTTCAGGTGTGTTGTTAAGTCACTATTGTGAGCTTTCTCCACTTTCTTTATGTAGGCACTTAGGGCTAAGAACTTTCCACTTAGCACTGCTTTCATAATATCCCATAGGTTTGGGTATATTGTGCCTTCATTTTCATTGAATTCTAGGCAGTCTTTAATTTCTTTATTTCTTTCTTGACCCAGGGGTGATTTAGTTGAGCACTGTTCAATTTCCATGAGTTTGTAAGCTTTCTGCATTGGTGCAATGGGTGTGGTTAGCAGGATGACTTATGCTCCCCTCCATCTGGTTTCCAGTGACTCCAGATAGTGTCTCTTAACATAGACCCAATCCCTTAGTCAGAACCCAATGGGTTCAGTGAGAACACCAGATTCATAGAGGGCCCTGAGCTCGGCCCAGACTTCCTTGTGTGCCCACTGGACATCTTGCATAGTATCAAGGAGGTTTGGCCATCCAATTCTGTCAGCAGTATGCCTGGAGATTGGGAATGATGGGAGGTAGTGTGACAAACATGATGTTGAACAGGGTAAGCTCCCTATGGTGGGAAATTCCTGACTCTATGCAGGGCAAAGGGTAGGAGAATCACCCAGTCCATGCCAGTTTCCAAGGTCAATTTAGTTAGGGTCTCATTTAGAGTTTTGTTCGTGCTTTCTACCTTTCCTGAACTCTGGGGTCTGAATGCACAAATGTAACTTCCAGTCACTCCCCAGAAATGTGGCTAAACTCTGACTTACATGGAACACAACCACTGTCTGTCTCTATTGTGGTTGGAAAGCCATACCTGGTCAGGATGTCTTCAAAGAACTTCTTTGCCACCACCTGTGCCGTTTTATATTTGATGGGGAAAACCTCTGTCCACCATGAAAAAGTATCTACAAATAGTAGCAAATACCTATAGCCATACTTGCCAGGTGAAGAGGACCTGCAAAAGCTGCTGACAATCATCCCAAGTAGGTTGGTGGGTGAAAAGAATTGTCTCAAAGAGGCTAATCAGTTCCTTAGGGTTTTCTGAGAAGGGTGCATTTTCAGTTCTCCAACTGTAAAAATTACTAGTAGCAAAGGGCCAATAGTGATGTGGCTGATTCCTATCTTGGTCTTGGGGTCCCGCCACCCTGTGGGGACAGATCATGGTCCCCAGCTCAGGCTGTGGCTGTGGATCCAAAGGGGTGGTCTCCCCTCTAAAGCAGCTGGGACTGGTGGAGGAGGGCCAGCTGAATTTGTCAGCAGAGCTGGCTATGGAATAACTGCACCAGGGTCAGGGGTGTAGGGAGGAGGGGTGAAAATCTCTGGGTTGCTTCCTTGGAGGATTTCCAGATTGGGAGCCAAAGGGGCTTGGCGGGTGGGTCTTCTTCAGCAACAGCCAAGACTTTAACCTGCCTGGGCAAGAATGGTTTAATCCAGGAAGGGGGGGTCTTCTACCAGGTTTCTCCAGGCAACTATGTAGGTCACTTGGTTGGGGTACCCCATCCATGGCCTGAAGACAATTTTCTCTGCTGCTCCTATGAGGTTCAGGTCAAATGTTAATCTTGGAGGACCAGCCAACATTGAAAGTTGGCCATTCCAACCTGCAAAAGTGACAAGTTTAGACTTTTTAATCAGGACTGAGAAGTTGTGAGCATTGTCGTCCTTGTAATGAATCAAGAGTAAGTCTAGGAGAGAAGAAGCAGTCTATCCCATAGTGTCCATCACAGTCAGGAACACAAGTACAGACAAACTCAGACACCATAGGAGACTGAGGGCACAGCAAAAAAGTTTGCCCCAACAAGACTGAAACAAAGTGACAAGTAGGAAGACAGCTTGTAGTCGCTCCATGAGAGGGACCCACTTCTGCGCCCAAACACTGTCCGAACCTGGGCCTCTCCTTCCTCAGTTAAACAGATGTAGGGCTCTCTGTCCCCACTACTGGGGTCGGGAACATCTTCCAGCCCCTGTGATCAAGGTTTTTCTAGCACGTCTGCTCTAACTGCTGTCAATCACAATTACTGATTCGGTGTGCCACAAGAAGCGAAAGTAAGGAAAGTGAGTGCAGACAGATAAAGAACAAAGACTTACCAGCAGGGTTGTGGGGCTCCTGGACAATGCACCAAACTGTTGTCAAGCTCTTTGTTGGAGTAGAAACTAGAGTTCTCCTCTACAGTGTTTATTAACTTTTGTGAAAAGTAGATTTTTAAAGAAAAGTATGGGGTTTGGAGAGGTGGCTCAAAGTTAAGAGCTCTGTTGCAGTCACACAGGATCTGGGCTCAATTCCTAGCACTCACACAGTGGCTTTTAACTGTCTGTGACTGTAGTTCCAGGGTGTCTGGTGCCCTCTTCTGACCTCTGGAGGGCATCAATCACACACATGGTACATTGATATACATGCAGGCAAAACACTCATACACATAAAACAAAACAAGTAAATAAAATCTAAAAAAGCATTACAGAAAAATGGCCTTGTAGATAGGATTATAGATGTCTTTGTTTTCAGGTTAAAAGAGCAGAACCTTGTGAAAGATCTGAGACCTCGGGACCTCCTGGAGAGTAGTAGTGACAGTGACGAGAAGGTCCACCTGGCCAAACCCTCCTCACTATCCAAGCGGAAACTTGAGCTTGAGGTAGAGACGGTGGAAAAAAAGAAGAAAGGTCGCCCTCGGAAGGATTCTCGTCTCCTGCCCATGTCTCTCTCTGTCCAGGTGAGGCCTATGAACTGTGTTGCCTGCCCCACCCTGCCTCCTTGTGAGGCCCTTGCATGTGGAGGGGTATCTTGTTAGTGTGGGATGCTTAGGCATTCATTGTATCTTGTAGGCCATGTTCCTTCAGACCTGCCTGCCACTCATCTAGACCTTGAGCAGGCCTGTTAAAACTTTTCCTGGGAGACAAAAAAAGAAATGTCTGTTTACTTCAGATAGGTGCCAACAGATCAAAGAAATAATTCCATCCAAGTCCAGCTGGGTTTACTTAAAGAACATGGACAAGGAGCATAGGTGATTGAGAAGCAGTGATGCAGTTGTGAAGTCCCACCCTAGCATAGGTGACACGTATATAAGCTGTATTACTGGAGTCCTGTCTTCAGTCTAGTTTTTGCCTCTTACTCTAACCCATTCCTTAAGATCATGTGCAGCCTAGTGGTGGGAGGGTGTGGTGTCTGGAACGTCAGGTAAGGGTCTAGTAACACCCTTCCCCAACTTCATTGAAGGAATGTTAACAGCTCCATTACTGGTACTGTAGACCCAGCTATCACTGTATTGTTTTGCTTATTTCATTGCCATGACGTGGGGCCAAAATATTCTGTAGGTCACCACAGCAGTCTCTGCTCCATGATGGCGAGATGGTACTCAGAGGAAATAGCTACACCACAACTGGTCCCCTGATGTCAGCCCCCTCATCTGTCAGGTGGGGATCCTTGTAGCATTCCCTTGTGCTTTCTGTCTTCCAGAGTAGGTGGACATGCCTTGGGAGCAGGCCCAGCCTCACTTTAGGTCCTTACTTCTGGGAGACTTACTTTTCCTAATGCTACCCCTGTAGTGTTGAGGTGGGGCTCAGGGATATTTCTGGCTCTTTTAGTCTCCAGCTGCCCTGTCTGCAGAGAAGGAGGCCATGTGTCTGTCTGCACCAGCACTTGCACTGAAGCTGCCAATTCCAGGCCTGCAGAGAGCGTTCACCCTCCAGGTGAGGACCTGCCCCAACCACTCCTTCACAAGCACACAGTCTCTCTCCTCTAATATAAGCCCTATCTTGTCACATCTTGGGGACTACTCTAGTAGCTCTCCATCCCCTTCTGGAGGGATACTAGCTGACTATGGTGGGCTGCTAGCATCCTATCCCTACCCTCATGCCTCTTCCTCTCTCTAGTTTTGCGTTTAAGTCTCAACTGCCAGGGCTGCCCTTACCATCAAATCTGGACACCAACTCCTTCAAGTCCTGATTTGCATCTCTTCTGAGAAGCCTTTTGCATCTCTTCCATCACTCTCGACAGCTTCGGGGCACATGGGTTTGTGGTTTGTTTAGTCTCACTGTCCTGAACTGCTTCTGAGTACCACATGGAACCTTCCTTGTTTCTGCTGTCTGTAAAGAGAATTCAGTTCCTTGCTTATGAACATCTCTATTCCAGTTCACCTACTTGTATGGCTGGCCATTTATGTAAACTTGTCAGCTGTTTTGCCTTGGTTTCCATATAGAAACCCAGTTTAGATATATATCAGCTACAGATATTTGTATAAGGCTGAACCCAGGCATTAATTAAACTAGATCATGATGTGTGTTATGTAATATTGTAGTATTGCATAGGGAAGTTAATATGGAGAGCATATTGGGGTTATCAAATATTGCAGTCTTTGGTAATCCTTCAAATTGTAGGCTTACTCCCAAATTCATTTTTGTATGACTGTAGTCTTTACAGTATATTCTTGGGCAAGTTATACCCCTGCAAGATAACGTGGTAACTTTCTTTCCCTGTCCCTCCTTACCCTAGTCCCTCATCCCCTTAGTCCCAGGTTACTCTCTTTGGTGGCCAGTCAGCTAGTTGGATTCTTTGTTGTCTTTGTCCTGCCTCAGAGCTCTGCTGTACAGTCCCTGAGTGCCCCACATGTCCAGGCCCACTGTTAACTGAAAAGACATATGTTTGTTTTCCTTCATCTAGGTGAGCTCTGACCCCTCCATGTACATCGAGGTGGAAAATGAAGCGACTGCTGTTGGGGGGATAAGACTGAGTCGCCTGAAGTGCAACCGGGAAGGGAAAGAGTGGGAGACGGTGCTCACCAGCCGTGTCCTTACTGCTGCTGGCAGCTGGTAAGGGCAGTGATGGACAGCACTGGCACAGTTACAGAATATGACCCACGAGAAGAGGATGACTTCCATTGGGCCTTCTGAACATATTAATTCTCCATCTCATCCCTATAGAACCCAAAACTGTCAGTGTTAGTGTCCTCCACTTCATACTCTCACAAGGCAGGCTCTGAGCCTGGGGTTTATTACCCTGTCTAGAAAGACCCTATCTGAGGTCTGCCTGTCTCTCCCTGGCCTGGCCTGGACAGGCAGTTTTCCCTGGACCCTGGATTTTCATCCTGAGGGTGTGGTAGACTGATGGTGCTGCAAGTCCTGGCTCTGCTGGCTGAAACCTGTCCTGCACTGGAGGAGGGATTCTCTTAGTTCATTGCTGTCACCCAGTGCCTTTTACAGCAGCACAAGAGTCCCATCCTTCTTGTCTCACTCTGAGAAGATGACTAGCTCTTTCTTTCTTTCTTTTTTTTTTTTCCGAGACAGGGTTTCTCTGTGGCTTTGGAGCCTGTTCTGGAACTAGCTCTGTAGACCAGGCTGGTCTCGAACTCACAGAGATC